>NC_081408.1:188840631-188875602 GCF_030272615.1 Cryptomeria japonica
TCTGACTTATGGACAAAGCTATTTGCCCCTGAATCCTTCTCTTTCACTTTCATTAGTTGCACCCATAATCTCTATATCTTGTTGGTGTCTTACTCACCACTTTGCTATTGGTGCGGTACTTTCTCTATATACTTGCCTTTCAATTTTTAAATCTCTTCTTTCATATATGCTTGGTGTCTTACCACTTTGCTATTGGTGCAGTACTTTCCCTGCATCTCCCTTAGATTTTTCATTGTTTCTAAATTCTTCTTACCACATTCACTCACGTTGCCTCGATAATTACAATATGCAAATAAAACTCTTTTGTCTTATGTGCCTGTGTGTCTTTTCTGATGCTCATTTTGGCATTTGATTTCTTGCTCACTGAGCACATTATTCTAAGGAATTTTTCAATTCCTAAATAGTGAACAAAACCTAATGGGTTAGATGAGAGTTTAAAGTGGAGAATCGACACAATTTCTATTTTATGAGCACTTTTCTCCTTTGAAAAGTGTCCAGTGTCTGATCTTCTCCTTGCCCCCATCACTCACAAGGGTTGTAGGGCAACGCAATTCCTGCCCAGTGCTACAAAATTGGTTGTGGATTGCTTCTGTTCAATTGGAATGTCTATGGACAAGACTTTCACCTTGTAGAAATGTGGAAGTTTATTGCTTTGCACATAAGTTTTTCTCCAGCATGTATATTGTTTTCTCTGTCTTGTACAGTTTGAGAAGAAGAGCAAAAGGAGATAATAGTGTAGGAGTCGTTCCAGGGAAAATGATACTTCCCATAACAAGGCTTCAAAAATCCTTTAGGAGTTCAAATCTTCACAAAGAGTCGTGCAAACACTTTATCTTGTAGGTGAAAGCTCATAAATGTTTAAAGTGCAAAATCACTAAAGACATCTAAGCAAGTTGTAGAACAATACAAGTGTTCAAATGAATAGCTTACTGAAAAAGTGTTAGGCAATCTCCAAGTACTGGTATATAAGATGCATAAGCTTTACAGAGTAAGTTTGGTTTAGTTGCATTGGAGATTAGAAGTATGGTTTAGAGTGGTTACATGTACACTTTCTCCCCCACACACCAATAATGAGCAGAGAAAGTAGATTGTTTATTACAAGAAAAGTTGATTAAAGTTTCAAGTTCAACTTTTATTTAATTTAAAGTATGGTTTTGAGAAGAGAGTTTTCATAAACAGTGACCATTAAAGTTAATTGGCAATGGGAATCGCACATCCAAAACTAATGCCAAACAATTTATTAGCAATGACATAATGACCTAGAGCTTGTGAATAACTAAAAGTATAAAATGAATATTTGAAATGTTTGAAAAACATACCTTTGACCTCAATGTAGTTCATGTCTTTCTTTTGTCAATACAAAATGTCAACTCACAAGCCCATAATTCACAACTTTTAAAAGTGCAAGAAATATTTACCCTGTTGAAACCAAGAAAATTTTAGAATTGAGATGTGGTGGTTATTGAACATTGTTTGTTCCTGTTCTCCTTGTAGAAAACTAAATGATTATAATTTTTTATGTTGTATGATGATGTTTAAAGTTAATTAAATATGATATTATAATGAAAATCGTATGAGTCTTGTCATCTTGAAACCATAAAACACTATTTTCTCTATTCTAACTGTTTCCATTTACTTTCTAGTTTACTGCTAATACAGTTGACATTCTCATACAATCATCAATGGTCTTTTCAAGCATGGTATAGTTAAAGAAACATAAGTGTTTTTGGGTGAGATGGATGAGTAGGGAGTTATAACAACTGTCCATTCGTGTGGCTAAAGAAGGTGTTGGCCATGCAGGCTACGAAACTGCGAAGGCGCATAACACATAATGTTAGTCGCATTTGATGTATCACGTGGCTAAAGGTGGTGTTGGCCATGCAGGCCGCAAAATTGCGAAGGCACATAACATGTAATGTTAGTCGCATTCACCATATCGCGTGGCTAAAGAAGGTGTTGGCCATGCAGGCTGCGGAACTGTGAAAGCACATAACACGCAATGTTAGTCACATTTTCTTTCATGGACATCCTTACCCTATTTGAGTAAAGTTATTCCTCTACACTATAACTATTATCTGATAGATCCAAGGTGTAAAACAAATGTAACACTGTTAACAACAAACCTACGGATTCAATTAGAGCTTGTCAATGGGTCTCTTGGAGATGTACTACATATTGTGTACACAAATGGCTCAAAACCCCCGGATCTACCTTTGTATGTAGTTGTTTGATTTGATAATTACCATGGTCCACCCTGGAACCAAGATGACCCAAAAAGTATACCTATAACACCAATCTCCCTAGGTAATCATAGACAAATACCACTATCCATGGCATGGGCAATCACCATACATAAATCCCAAGGACTAACACTCCCTAAAGCAACAATTAATATAGGTAAAATAGAAAGACAAGGGCTAACTTTTACAACTATATCTAGAGTTAAATCATTAAAGGGTCTCTAAATAGAACTGCCATTCTCCTTCGATCGATATTCAAGAATGAAAACAAATCCATACACAATTATCAGGAAAAAGGAAGAGTCTCGCCTACATCAACTCTCATTGTAATGAGTGAAGGTACGTACTTTCAAATTTGTCCTTGTATATAGAAAATATATATTTTGTTGTATTTACTATATTGTCTTCCTAACAAATGTTGTAAATACAAAGTTAACAATTTCATGGTGCACAGGTTGCTCTAAACGTTGTTGCTTTATATATATATATATTGCTACCAGAACACAGATTCATCAACTTCCAAGTCTTGAAAATTGGAACCTTTGTAAAAAAATAATTCAATTCAATAAAACCAAATATGTAATATGAACATTTTTTTTTTAATGTTACCAAAAAGATTGTACATGTCTAAGAGTTGCATTCAAAAAATATATATAACATTTTTACTTGAATATTACACTTTTTTTTAAAATTTAAATATTTTTTAAATGCTTCAAATATTTATTTTCGAAAATAAGTTACTTTGTCAATATATTTTAAAAAAAATTGACATACTTAACAATATACATCTCTCATATATTTGACATACAAGTGATTTCCTATCGGCGAAATCCTTGCACCTCCTTTGGGTGCAAGTGCTAGTATATAAACTTGGTCAATTCCTGCATAGACAATTTAAAATCTCGTTTGTTTCATCTTTCTTAAAATGTATAGGGGAAGAGCACCGATAGATAACATAGTTCCAATAACCGTCACCTTATTGTCATGTTGACCCCCCAATAGCCGTCATAGTGAAAACACCTTTAATAAATTTGTTTTGTACCAATAGCCAATTTTTTTTGTAATTTTTTGTTCATAATTGGCCCATTTGTGCACCACTATTAGAACATTTGTGCACCACTATTGGGACATTTTTCAACAAGTACTAGCGATTTTGAGTTGACAGTTACTAGAACATCTTTAGTTAGGTATCAGGTGACATTTTGAAATGTGTACTTTTTTACCTTTGTGCACATAACTGATTCCACAACGTGCATCGTTACTACCCAAAAGCCAGATCAATAGCTATAAGCAGTTAAGTCACATACGAAGGCAACTAAAAAAAAAAAAATCAAAATCCGATGTACTGTTTAGGATCTGCGGGTGCGCGAAGTTAGCTATGACGCCTATTGGTGCTCTTCCCCTAGTCTTCAATGAGATTATCAAGATGAAATAAAATTGAGGAGTCTAGGAATTTGCAATAGAGAATATTTTTTTAATATTTTGGGTTTATTTTGATCAGGTGTTTTTAGACGTAATAGTTTAAAATTATTATAATTCGATTTTAATATTGTTGACTTTTTCAGTTTTATTTTTGGTGTTTACATTTTTTGCTACTTGTTTTAGATCAGATTTATTAGGTGTAAATTTGTTTTTTTGTGGTTTTCACAATAATAATTAAAATCACATGTTTTAAGAGTCAAAATGTCAATTGTGATTTTACATGTTGATCCCACCAAAAGATAATAAATAGGTGTTCTATTTTTATGGACCAAAATTTACTTTGATTGTTAAACTAAATGATGTTAATAAGAATAATCTTTCCACACTCATGGATTTGAACATAAAATAGTTGAAATTCAAAATTCATATTTAATCTTGGTAACCAATTCACTAACCACTATGGGTTGACCTATCGCATGCTTATGTTGAGTTGACTGTCATGTTGTCATATTTAAAGATACTCATTCACCAATTTAAAATATAAAGGACTATGTAGAAGAAGCAAAGACATTCTAGAGTATTCATGAGAGCTTTCCAATAGCATTATAGAGTATTATATTAGTGCACATCATCCTAAGTTCATTGTGTGTTCTCTTTAATCTTGATTCATCATCATTTGATCAATCTAACTAGGGGTTTGACTAACCCAAACTTAATCTTTCAAGTTCAATAGATTCTCTACTTGTGTTTGTAAATACTATTAATAGTCATAAAAATTTGAATATCATAGAACAAGATTAGTGAAATCTAACAACCCACATCTTATCAATTCAAATTCTTGAGTTATTGTTTAGGTTCCTACCATATCTTTGTTTTCAATTTTATGCTTTCTTCTATGATAATATTTTCACCCACCCTTGTTTATGCATTTAAAGTCTCATGTGCTTTTTTAAAAAATTTTATTTCAAAGATTAAACCATCTTTATATCATTAAGCCTTTAGATTTTTGTATCATTATTATATGCCAAGATCTCATCAAAATTCACATTTTCAAAACTAAATCCTCATTTAAATCATCACATGGTTCAATCTCATAAAAAATATGTTCGTAATGACATTCTTACTATTGAGAACTCTTGAAGATTTTGTTCATGATGCATTTGTCACTTAAACAAATCCCTCACTATGGGACAATGTCTCATGCCCTTACAAAACTAGGGTTGGCAACCCTTAACAAAAACATAATATAGCCTTATTAGTAATAACCTGGGCATTGAAATAATAAATAATGATGTTTTCCATGTAAAGGGTCGATCTAGATTAAAAAAAAATTAATTAATAGCAAGTTGACCTATATAAAAAGGAATTTAATTATCAACAAGTCAACCAAGATTAAAAAAAAAACATAATTTAATCATGAGCAATTGAATAAAAGAGGTCAACTAGAATAAAAGGAGATATGGTCTTGTGTGGTTTTCTTAAAGCATGTAATTAGCATTAATCATGTTTCTAGCAATGCCTATGATTAGAGGTACATCCCTTGCAAAAGAAAGGACATCACCATTCTTGTGATTACTAAGATCAACAAGCAAAAATAAAAAATGAACTTCCACAAATCACATGCACACAATGAGCCAAATGATATTATGAAGAGATGAATGCATGTACATAGAAGGCTTTCTTATATAGAGAAGAAAGTGAAGTAAGAAGGTAGGGAATGATGATTAACTACCCCTCCATATGTGTGTGGAAGAGGTGTCTCACTAGGTGAATACACATGTCTCAACCACATGAGGTGAGGCAAAACTCAAAATAACTTCCAAGTAAATTTAAGTCAATGTGGATAGGTCACTCTAGGAAATGATTAATTACTAACTGGTTATGCAATGACACTATTTACACCAACAGTCCTGCTTAAGCTCAACTTAGGGAGAAATATTGTGATGATGATGGGTTTGGCTACTAGCCATGTTAGGTACCCATGTACAATGAAAGTATCCCATAAAGTGGAGAAAGGTAGAAAAATCCCGTGGGAAAAAACACCACCCTCCAAAAGAGAGATGATACAAAATATGCAATAAATGTGCCCCCGTAGGAGAAAGACAACGTACCCCCCATGAGAGGATGCTCAAATGCTCCATGTGTTGTCCTACTAGAAACAATCTCTGGATGCTCTCAGTGAAGCATCAATGAATTTTCAATGGTTGATGATGGAGATGAGCAATCCATATTGAAAGTTGTTAGTGTAGGACCCTTTGATTTATCCATTTACTTGGAAGATTCTGAACTTGATGAAGACTCTATGCTTGATTCAAAAAATCCTTGTTGCTCAAGAAGTTGCATTAGGTGATGAATCCTTTTATGCATGCATATGTTCTCATTATGCCTTGGATTTACCATGATTTGGAAATGTGTCAATTTAATTGGTGGATTTCTTGTCTTCCTTACTTTCTTTATCCTATTCATATTTTTGTTTGTCCACTTAATTTGAAGCCTTTTATTTCCCTTTTCATGTAATGAGGGCTTGAGGTTTAGTGGTCTTTGAGGTTCCCATTTGGATGAACTTACTCCCTTATTGAGTTTGCAAAGAAATTATCCAAAGATAGCATTTTCCATGTGGCTCCAAGAGCTCTCCTAGTGGAATAAAAGGTGGATACAAAGATATAATATTTAGGACTTAGTTTTGAAAGAATGGAAATGATGAGTTGATCCTCTTTCTTTTCTATGCCACATTCTTTGAGTTGCAACCTTAGTGATTTGAGTTTTTTGAAATGGTCCTTGAAGGTGTCAAAGTTTATTGGACTTAAACTTAAGAGTTCATTTTCTAGCTTGTTACTTCTTAGTTCATCAACCTTCCCAAAGAATTGTTCAAGGGCTACCCAAAATTCATTGGGTGTTTTTCAAGTCTCTACATGGAATAAAAGTTTTAGAAATAGATTTAGACATAGCAAGACAAAGGTTTGATCATATTTATTAGATCACTTTTCGTTATCTTTTGTTGCATTGGGTTCTTTTCTATATCCATAGTTACCTTCTTTAACCCTTGATCCTTTAACACAAGGGAAATGGTTAGTTTTCATTCATGATAATTCAAGGGTGTTGAAGACTTAATGGTTTTGTTGAACTCCATTCTTAGTAGATTGTTGGATATTAGAGTTGCTGGAATGTGTTGTTGTCATTGATGTCAACATATTCCTGTGGTGCAAAGAATTGGTTTGTTGCAGAGAGTTGTTTTGGTGATTTGTAGTAAATGTGTTGATGTAGTTTAATGGGTTTTGAGATAATTATCTCTAGTTGATTCAGTCTAAGTTTCATGATGCTATAAGTTGATTTGGTCGAGTTATGAGGTCCAGTTTGTGGACTTGTTTTTCAATATTCTGTGTTGCAGAGTTGTAGTATTTGATCCTTATTGCTCTGGAATGATTATATCTTGAGTTGCAGATTTTGGAGAGTGTTTGGGATGTTCATGTGTGTCCTCTGATCAGATGGTTCATGATTTGGAACTTTGCAAGCATATCTTTCAGTTTGTCAGTTGGTGTTCTTGAGCTCTAGTGATGTTGCAATGATGAATCTTGTTATCCGAGTTGTTGTGGTGATTGTGGTGGAATTCACATTGCTTGTTGATGTTCTTTGATCATGTCCTATGTTTTTTGGTGGTCTATGCTGATCACGGTGTGCATTATTGAGGATCTTATTGGTCCGTTGGTATTCTTTGTGTCATGCAACATATTTGGTGTTGTAGTATGTTGCAGATGATCTTGATGAATTATTTGATGGTGTAGCGTGTTCGAGGATTTGATTTGGGTCCATGCTATGTCTTTGCAAACATTGTATTGGTCTGGTTATGGATTTATGTATCGTGTGATGTAATTTTGTAAAAAGATCTTATGTGTTGAGCCGAACTTGAGGTTAAGGTTGATGAATTGTATAAATAGGTGATGTAATCATGTTAGTTGTATGTCTGCGATTGTGTTTATGATCTGAGAGCATATTGTATGTGCGAACAACCAAATTTATCATTCGGAAGTGTGGAGGAGTAGAGAAGAGTTGTTGTCCAAATAGTGTACTTAACCAGAACTGTAATCAGGCATTTGGAGATGTTATTCTTTCAGTTCATGTAATCCAAATTGTTGTCCAATCTTTGTAAGGCAATGAGCCTTCCTCGGGATTGTAGCCATCCTTGTTTTGAGCAGTGAGCTCTAGGAAGCATGCCTGAATGCATGTGCATTCCCCATTGTAATATTTACACCTACTCCTGCAGAGTATCATCTTATTATGGGTAGGTTCCCACCATGGTTTTTCCCTTAACCGGGTTTTCCATGTCAAAAATCCTTGTGTTATGTGTGTTGTTGATGTGGTGATTATTTATGTTATTTCTGCTCCTAAACAGATATGAAGTTGTGATTAATTTGGTTGAGTTTGGTGAAAAATGATTCACCCCCCCTTCTTAGTTTTCCTGCATTGTTGTTGCCCTGCTATCAATAATTGATATCAGAGCTAGATCCTCTAAAAGGAGCTTGACCGCTTGGGGAGATCCAGGATGGCAACTATTATTTTCAAAGAGTTGAGTTCGAGATTTGATGGAACTAATTACTCTATATGGAAGCACCGGATGGAAGTTCACTTGAATTGTCTTGGAGAAGATTATTGGAAGATTACAACTAATGCATACATTGTTCCTCTGAATGCTCCCATTACTACAACTGAGATCAAGAATGCTAAAAGTAATATAAGAGCTAAGGAAGCATTTTTTAGTGCCCTGACTGATGTAGAGATGACTAATGTGATGGGATTGCAGACTGCACATGAGATTTGGGTGAAGCTTGAAATCCTGTATGAAGGAGATAAACATGTGAAAGTTGCTAAATTGCAGATGTTAAAAGGAATTGCTGAGAATGGGAGAAGATGAGAATATTACATCCTTTATGGCTAAAGTGAATGATCTTGTTTTGAACATCAGATGTGTTGGTGGAGTTCTTGAAGAAGATGAGATTGTGGCTAAAGTGTTGAGATCTTTGCCTCCTGCTTACAAACATAAAGTTGCTACTATAGATGAGATCTAGAATGTGACAACTGTGACAAGAGATATGATGGTTGGTAAAATTGTTGCTTTTGAATTAAGCGAACTTGGAGAGTCAAATGGGAAAACTGAGACTACATTTCAGGGTTTACTTTAGTGGCGAATATTTCACATCAGTGACCTAGAAAATGGTGAATATATTGTATTGATCGGGGGTGGCCATGTTGCTCGGACTTTATAAATATTCATCAAATGCACAGCCCAATCACCCATTGTTTTATGTAATTAATTGTATCTCTATCAAAATTTTGCCAATAGAATCTACGTTTTCCACACGGTAAATTCAATATTTTTGTCTACACTTTCCGAGGTTGTCTTAATAGACATCCATAATTTGCCAATAACCATATAAAGATTTATTGGCCAAGAGGACCCACTTCACCTGGCATTTTGCGGAAGTGTGTCTCAATTCACTCCAATTTTTGCCAACTCTATTATAATTGCCAATTAATTGGACGATCCATAATCGCCTCAAAAATTACATAAGACGTGTTATAGTCAAGCATGATTCACCAAATATTTGTATACCATATAAAATTCCCACCGAATTTGCCAAATAAAGATTGGTATAAATATAGTTAAAGATCAGATTTATCTCTACACAATTTGGTCGGTTCTAAGCTCTCAACTTGGATCACTAGTGAAGTTTCAAACCAGGAACAACCATTGTTGTTGACTGCATTGCCGACTGCTAGTGACCTAAAGGTAGGTGATCATATTTTTGAAGTGTTATAACATTATTCTGAATTCATTTCTATCCATTTGCACTATTGAGTTCATTCTTATTCAGTGGGGACCCATCAGTGGTCACCCGAGAGACCTCAAACATCTAGATTGTAGGTTGTAGGGCCAATGAATCATATAGTCTATTATTACTTCTTCAACAAGTTGATATTTTTTGCAGCCTTTATTTCGTTCGAGTTGTCAAACAGGAAGAAGGGTAGGAATTCTAAATGTGGGGAAGGCCAAGAGAGGCCAACAAAACACAAAACATTGTCTTCGTACTTTGGCATTGGCAAAGATTGTGGTAAAAATTAGGAAGGTACATCATCACAAGTACAAGTACAAGATTCACAACCTACATTGCATATTGAACAAGGTGACGAACTTGACGATGAACCTGATATCTCAGATCACAATGAACTTGAAGAAGATTTTCTGGTAGATACCCAGGTTAGCTAGAATGATATAATCGACTTGGGTTATAAAAATTAGGATCTAAGGATACTAATCATTATAAACAAGATTATAAAGTAAATGAAATATGAAACATACATGCAAAATATACACATTACACAAGATATACATGGGGAAAACCCCTTCGGGTAAAAAACCCCATAAAGCATCATTTAATTAAAACACTTACAAATATAGTCTATAATAAAATAGACATGAACCTGGGGACACTCCTCCAATACTTCCACATGGCCAATAATACCTCATATGCCTAGTGATACAACTCACCATAAAGCTCCAAATTCACACCCCTCTCAAATGAGAGAGAACCTCCTTAAATATAGGAGGAAGGGTGACTTCACTAGTCACACCTTTTCAAGAACCCCCACTCATAAATAATTAATAATCTAATAGTTATTAGATTATAATTATTTCAAATGGGATATGCTTATAAAGCATATAATATATAAGGTTTTATAACCTTATATTAGAACATTATATATAAATGTTATAAGGATGTGATCCCTAATAACATTATGTTCTAACAATAATGCCACAAATGATAATGCATAGAGGGGTAAAAGAAAAACAAAATCAAAAAAGGATCGGGAGTGGGATATGTCAGTGAGGAATTTTCAAATTAATTGGGCGTCAATATCCATTCATTGAACTAGTGGATAATCCAATTGAAGGCGAGCCTCTAATAGAATGCATGTGTAAGATTTGCAGTTGGAAACATAAAAAGGAAAAGAGGTTGCAGCAAAAAATTGACACCATAGAAAAGCATATGGGTAAAGTTTACGGAAAACAAATGATAGATGGAGTTGAAAAATCAGTGATAAGATGAAAAACAGAGGAATGTAAGCATGCGAGGAATGCGAAAGAATTTTATTTTCAGGAAAAAATACAAATGAAGCCTGCTGAAGTTAAAGGTTTTGATGAGCTGCAAAATGGACAAGTGTTAGATTAAAGCCTGTGGTTATATAACACACAAAAACAACAAGAAATAAGGATCAAAGGTTAGTGTTATTCAACCAAAAACTAATCTAAGGAGGCATATCAAAAGAGACACTAAAAATATGATAAATGATTTAACTATGGAAGTAAATACCATAAGACATCTCCAAATGCCTTTTATCATGCTCTTAGCTCCTCCTCATTTGTTCCTCTCCTCTCCACGTTCCAAATTAGTGCAGCTCTCAGCAGCTTTTTGCACTATGGATGCTTATGGAGGTTCAAGATTGTAGATGATTAACTATGCTATGCAAGTGTAAAACAAACTAATTAGATATATTATGAGATGAACTAAGATTTATTTTAGTCCAAAATGACAATATATGTGATTTATGCTAAATGTTCTCTCTAAAATTCACTATAGATTAAATGCCTACAATTTTTTAGGATCTGGATTATGAATAAATGGGCTCTATTTATAGAAAAAATGGAGCAATGGATGGTTGAGATTGAGTAATCTCAACAAGGGTCAGGATTGAATGATATCAAATCCATGTGAAGGCTTTCAACCCTATCCCAGGATGACAAGTGTCAATATGAGATAGGTTGAGAGAAGAGGGGGGGTTAGTGCAGGATCAAGGGGGGCCAAAAAGTGGCGATGTGAAAAAAATAGCCTTCCTCACTCGCCTAAAAACGTGAAAATCCGTGTTGACTTTTTGCTTGGCCTAGGTGTCAATACACCTTGGCTTGGTAATTACTTGTGCAAATCGGATATCCGATTTTTATTTGTAATTTTAATTTAAAAAATATATATGTTACATATTACATAATACGTATTATATAATATATTATTATATTATATTATATTATATTATAATATAATAATATATTATATAATACATATTATATAATACATTATTATATTATATTATATTATATTATATTATATTATATTATATTATATTATATTATAATAATATATTATATAATACGTATTATATAATCCAATATTATATCATATTATATTATATTATATTATATTATATTATATTATATTATAGTATATAATATAATATTATACTATATAATATAATATATAATATAATATATATTATATTATATATTATAATATAATAAAATACGTATTATATAATATATTATTATATTATATTATATTATAATATAATAATATATTATATAATACAATATTATATTATATATATATATAATATTATATATTATAATATATATAATATAATACAATACGTATTGTATAATATAATAATATATTATATAATATATTATTGTATTATATAATATATTATTATATTATATATGTTATTTAAAAATAATTTAAGTATAGAAATCAGATATCCAATTTTCTGAGACTTTTATATTTTGACAGTGACAGCCCGTGAGTCATTTTTAACTCACGGGCCACGCGATTTCATCAAAATCCAATATCCGGTGCACTCGATATCTGGTGTTTTGGCAAAAAATTGCTAAAAAATAGATTGAGAGGTAAGAATTTTATTGTTTTCAATCATTTTCATTCATTTTTTGTATTTTTTGTTAATGTTTATTTGATTTTTCATTGAAAATATGGTTTTTTCATATGAAAACTAGGTTTTTTAAAAATCAAATACCTAATTGTTTAAATTTGTTAACTAAATTTAATTATTTACATTCAATTAGGTTAAAAATGGGGGATAACAATGGAAACCCTGACCAACCACAACTGCAACAACCAAACCCTCATTTGCCAAACCCCCCCTCAATTCAGGATTTGATTGCACAAAATTTGAATGAATTGAGGGGGATTGCAGAAGTATATCGTAGGATCCCTCGTCTAAACCCAATGTTTGATCCTCTCACGTCGATCATAAAAAGTATGGAAACCATGACTGTGAAGCACAATGCTGCCCTTTTGTGGCGAGATTCTATGAGGGAAAAATATGCAGATGGCTTGTCATATAAGGATATCAAGGATCTCGAGATATCCAAAGCCAAAATCGCCTCATTGTTTATCAATCCCCGTACTGGTCAGCCCATAGATCCCCAAAAAATAAAACTTTCTATTAAATGGTGCACAAATGATGGGATTGTGAAAAACTTTTGGGATCTTTGGTGGATGGTTTTCGACAAACCACCCAACAACAATCTTGATATCCCCTTCTATTTCATAAAAAAATTGTATGCTGATTTTGTTTTAAACAAACATGTGAACTACTTTGACATCCAACCTTTCCAGGGTGTAGGTTTAGGTATGCCCCAAAATAGACCTAGGGCAGACAGAGTAGTCCAGGGCCCATATGTCCCCCCTCCTCCTGTTGATCCCCCACTTGTAGTGCAGCAACCTGATATCATTTGTGAGGCAGCTTCATGGGCCATATCAGCTATTCACTCTTTGAGTAGCCTTTTGGTTTCTCAGGCTGCGTCAGTAGCTCAGCCTACTCTTGATGGTAGCAGTGCATCCGGTGTCATTGACACGTCATCCTCGGCTCCACACATATGTGTGCCCCATAGTTGTGTCATGTGTGGGCACACATGCTTGGGTCCAATTGGAGAGCCCGTTGATCCTCCTGTGGATAGTTCAGATTATGAGGTGCATGAGATGCATGATGCACCAGATGTTATTACACAGACTGGAGGATACCGTGGGGAGTCTTCACATGCTAGAGGCGAGGAGGCACTGTCATCATACATTGATGATGTAGTGGTAAGATTTGTATTTTCACAGTTCATGTTATATTTTAATTAAATATTTATAAATTAGATAATATTAAGTACTAATTTTTATTTACATGGTCTATTTAACAGTTGATGACCGAGGATGAGTTGAGACAGATTCAGGAGGGCACCTTGTCAGCCATTTCATTTGGCCTTGATAGCTTGACAGTACATATATTATTGCACCTAGTCGTTTGTATTTTATTGTACATACATGCTCATCATTTATATTGGAATTAATTAGATTATGTAGTAACTTGCATGTATATCTTATTTTACTCTTGTAGGGCACAAGCAACACGAGTGCGGGGCAGTGTGATTTAGGATTTGGTAGTGCAATTGGAGACAAGGGAAAGGTAATTGAATGCAAATATGATTGAACGAATAGTTTAAATAACTTATAGTGATTATACATGTGTAGACATAGATTGATAGTTTCATATACTTGTTGTGTATATATACAGAGAATTCTTGGCTTCACATCCTTGATGACTACACCCAGTATACCTGAAGAAGAAGAAGAGATGCCTCGAGTAGATGTGTGTTTATTTTATTTTTTGATTAGTAGATATAATTTGTTATTATCAGTGACAATTATATGCTAACTTGTATCAATGTCATGTTTCTAAACATATGTAGGTTGTGTATCAAAATATTCAAAACATACCTCCTCTACCAAAGACATACATCAAGAGTCCTGCAAAGCTGAAGAGAAAATGTGGAGATGAGGTAAACATGAATAGTTCAATTATAGTTCATTTTTATGTTAACTTTTCGAATGTGAATTATATAATATAACTAATATTAATTGTGGTTTGTTTTTCTGTGTAGGATCCTTCAGAGCTGAGCAGTGCGGCAAAGAGGATCGATTTTGATGATCCATTAGCAACTTAGGATGTTATAGATAGTTTTGGGATGCTTACATGTCTAGTTGGCATGTATATTTTGTATATGGACATACATTCATGTATTTAGACATACATTTTGTTTCAGTTGGCGTTTATGCCATATTTGTGTATGGACATACATTTGTAATCATTTGACATTTTTATATATGCAGAAGTTGATATTCGATCATATAAATTGTTGCTCATTTGTGCGTGGTGTTATCATGGAAATATTTAATCTTCATTCCAATAATTAACAATGGCTAATAATGGCTATTTAATGAACAATACATTTTATGAACAATACAATTCATTTAATCAACAATACAATACAATTCATTCAATGAACAATACAATGAATGAACAATACAATTCATTTAATGAACAATACAATACAATTCATTTAATGAACAATACTTGATACAATTCATTATTACCCTATGCATGGTCCTATTTTGCCCCCCACCTCGATTGAATGCTTGGGGTTTTATTAGGGCAGCAATTTTTCTATTGGCGAAAAAATCGTCAGTCTCAATCAATTGAATGTTGTCGCATGGCCGATTTCTCGTTCTGCTCGTCGCGATAATGAACTGTCAGCTTTGACATGTCCAGTTAGGCATTATTACCCTACATGCTCCTATTTTTCCCCCCCACTCGATTCGATGCTCGGGGTCATACCCTACCGGCGTCGTCCCTTGAGTGCCCTAAGTGCTCAAAATTGTCAAACATTGATAGGCCCTAACTTGGAATACGTGGCACCTGCAAATGATCTGTTTGAACCTACGGTGCCATGAGAGGGGTCCCTACAAAAGCCTATCTCGGTTTTTCAAGTTTCCCTACGGTTTTATTAGGGCAGCAATTTTTCTGTTGGCAAAAAAACGTCAGTCTCACTCAATCAAATGTTGTCGCGTGGCCGATTTCTCGTTCTGCTCATCACGATGACGAACCGTCCACTCCGACATGTCGAGTTAGGCATTATTACCCTACGCATGCTCCTATTTTTCCCCACCACTCGATCTGACGCTCAGGGTCATACCCTACCGACACCATCCCTTGAGTGCCCTAAGTGCTCAAAATTGTCAAATGTTGACGTGCCCTAACTTGGAATCCGTGGCACCTGCGAACGATTCATTTGAACCTATGGGGCCACGAGAGGGGTCCCTACAAAAGCCTATCTCAGTTTTTCAAGTTTCCTTACGGTTTTATTAGGGCAGAAATTTTTCTATTGGCGAAAAAATCGTCAGTCTCACTCAATCGAATGTTGTCACATGGTCGATTTCTCGTTCTATTCGTCGCAATGATGAACCATCAGCTTCGACATGTCCAGCTAGGCATTATTACCCTACACATGCTCCTATTTTGCCTCCCCACTCAATCCGATGCTCGGGGTCCTACCCTACCGGCGTTGTCCCTTGAGTGCCCTAAGTGCTCAAAATCGTCAAACGTTGACGGGCCCTAACTCGGAATCCGTGGCACCTGTGAACAATCTGTTTGAACCTACGAGGCCACGAGAGGGGTCCCTACAAAATCCTATCTCAGTTTTTCAAGTTGCCCTACGATTTTATTAGGGCAGCAATTTTTCTGTTGGCGAAAAAATCGTCAGTCTCACTCAATCGAATGTTGTCGCGTGGCTGATTTCTCGTTCTACTCATCGCGATGATGAACCGTCAGCTCCGACATGTCCAGTTAGGCATTATTACCCTACGCATGCTCCTATTTTCCCCCCCCACTCAATCCGACGCTCGGGGTCATACCCTACCGACGTCGTCCATTGAGCGCCCTAAGTGCTCAAAATTGTCAAACTTTGACAGGCCCTAACTCAGAATCTGTGGCACCTGCGAATGATCCATTTGAACCTACGAGGCCACGAGAGGGGTCCCTACAAAATCCTATCTCTATTTTTCAAGTTACCCTATGGCTTTATTAGGGCAGCAATTTTTTCGTTGGTGAAAAAATCATCAATCTCATTCAATCAAATGTTGTCGAGTGGTCGATTTCTCATTCTGCTCATTGTGATGATGAACCGTCGGCTCTGACATGTCCAATTAGGGATTATTACCCTATGCATGCTCCTATTTTTCCCCCCCACTCGATCCAATGCTCGGGGTCATACCCTACCTGCGTCGTCCCTCGAGTGTCTTAAGTGCTCAAAATTATCAAACTTTGACGGGCCCTAACTCGGAATTCGTGGCACTTGCGAATGATCTGTTTGAACGTACGAGGCCACAAGAGGGGTCCCTACAAAAGCCTATCTCAGTTTTTCAAGTTGCCCTACAATTTTATTAGGGCAACAATTTTTCTATTGGCAAAAAAATCGTTAGTCTCACTCAATCGAATGTTGTCGAGTGGTCGATTTATCGTTCTGCTCATCGTGATGACGAACCGTCAGCTCTAACATGTCTAGTTAGGCATTATTACCCTACGCATGCTCCTATTTTTCCCCCCCACTTGATCCGACGCTCGAGGTCATACCCTACCGATGTCGTCCCTTGAGCGCCCTAAGTGCTCAAAATTGTCAAACTTTAATGGGCCCTAACTCAAAATCCGTGGCACCTGTGAATGATCCATTTGAATCTATGGGGCCATGAGAGGGGTCCCTACAAAAGCCTATCTTGGTTTTTCAAGTTTCCCTACGATTTTATTAAGGCATCAATTTTTCTGTTGGTGAAAAAATCATCAGTCTCACTCAATCGAATGTTGTCGCGTGGCTGATTTCTCATTCTGCTCATCGCAATGACAAACCATCAGCTCTAACATGTCCAGTTAGGCATTTTTACCCTATGCATGCTCCTATTTTTCCCCCCCACTCGATCCGATGCTCAGGGTCATACCCTACCGGCGTCGTCCCTTGAGTGCCCTAAGTGCTCAAAATTGTCAAACTTTGACGGGCCCTAACTCAAAATCTATGGCACCTGTGAAAAATCCATTTGAACCTATGGGGCCATGAGAGGGGTCCCTACAAAAGCCTATCTTGGTTTTTCAAGTTGCCCTATGGTTTTATTAGGGCAGCAATTTTTCTGTTGGCAAAAAATCGCCAGTCTCACTCAATTGAATGTTGTCACATGGCCGATTTCTCATTCATCTCGTTGTGATGATGAACCATTGGCTTCGACATGTCTAGTTAGGCATTATTACCCTATGCATGCTCCTATTTTACCCCCCCCACTTGGTTGAATGCTCGGGGTCATACCCTACCGATGTCATCCCTTGAGCACCCTAAGTGCTAAAAATATAGATAAACAAGCATTACACTATAAACACATAATGATTATCAATATTTCCATGTATTGTATACACATAATTACCATTACACTTGCATGTGACATCCATGAAAGGATATGCAAACATGATTGTTTTTTCATTATCAATACAACTACACCAATGTATTCATGTACAGATACATTGTATATCATCAATATAACTAAACCAATTTGCTCATGGACATTGTATATCATCATAACAATGTTACATCAATTCACATCCATATACAAATACAACATCCCACTTCATCTGCATCAGACATCCTCATGGCCTAAGATAAAAGCTTACATACAACAATGCCTGCATATAAATGAAGACCAAAATAAGTAACCTTTTTATGTGGAATGAATGTGCTACAAGAAACAAATTATAACACTTAATACAAATTAGTTTGGAAAATTATAAATAGATCATTTCAAACATTTCTAAGATGCACAAGATTGTATAATTACAAAACTTACCAGTTTCTCTGCAAAGTATACAAGCATAACTTTGAAGAAAGACGCATGTTGATTAAAGCCCTTCTCACTACATTTCTCTGCATGGTTGAAGACGATGGTAGATATGGTCATTTCTAAATAGCAATACATTCACTTGACTTAATGTTTATGCACAAAATTTTATCTCAATAATGCACAAAAGAATATGTACCATCACCAAGAGAGGGTCTTGTCAACGACGAATGATCTAGCATGAACCTGTATATCATCAAAAATCATAATGTGATGTACTATTGTATATCATCAATAAAGACCTGCATGAGCATAAAGGTTTTGCGATAATTATATCATCAAAAATTGTAAAACTCATCAAATGCATGATAATAAGTCGTGTTGCAAAAATATGTCCCTTCTGATTAATCGTGTACCCGCTACGTGCATGCAAAATCCGTGTTGCCAAAAGAAAATGTTCATCAATAGACCTGCATTTTCAAGACATCCTTAATATACACGTAACAAACTTGATCATTAAGGTTTAATGATCATTATTCAAAATGAAATGCATGATAAAAAAAATAAGGCACCATTAAAGGCCTACTACTCAAGTGTGCCTGAAGGGTCATCTCTTTGTTTAAGAGTATCCAGTATTGCTTCATGATCAACAGTGGTCACTGTCCATAGCTCTTTGGTCTTCGGTTTTTCTTGATGCTTCAACAACTTGACATTTGTAGCTATAATAAGGTGTGAATACATTATAATGGTTTTGTGTCTCTCATAGTCTTCAAATGCAGGTATGCCATTCTTTCTAATCATGTATGTTCACAACCAAGTTCCCACAACAACAACTGAACTTGTAGGATATGTGAACCCATCATCATCTATCATTGGTTGTGTTAGATTTTGTTTTCCCTATACACATCGTGCCAACCAATATTCTGATCTCTCTTCATTCCCTTGCGGTGCAACAACTGCAAAAACATGTCCTGGTTGTACAAGAATTGATAGACGATCATACTCAAGTGAACTTTCCATGTCATCATTTGACAAGGATATTGTTTGGGATAAAGGAGTTAGATAGTGGGGAACCCACGTATCAACCCACTCACTTGACTCGCATTGATCCCAATCACACCGAACACAACTCTGACAAAAACAAGCCAATGCTCATGTCCAAATGGTCCATGTACTTGCATCTGAGCTGAGAAATGAATGCATCTTTGAAGAATCTTTAATTGTTTGACAATCCAATCTATCTCCCACCATTCCCTCCTCAACCAACCAAAAGAATCTGCTCACTGCTAAATCAAGAGTACCTCCATGTGACAATGCTGAACTACACTAATCAGCAATAGAATGTGCATTAGAGAAATTTGCATCTGAAATCCTCAATTGCTTCTTAACTAGAGCTCTCTTCAAACATGCACCTGCTCCATCATGCTCTCCCTTCCCATGCCCTGCCTCAAAAAAACACCAAATATGAGGTATACGCCTCTCCACATGCATTCTACTCAACCAATAAAACATATGGGCATTCTTGAATTGACCCGTACAGTTATCTGACCATATTATATGTCGGTCAATTGCAATATCTTTCTCATGCAAGAACTCAAAAAAATTCTTGAAAGAATGTTGCACATACTTGGAGGAGTGTGATCTATCATCACTCATATAAAAATGATACTCCCTGATTATCTTCCTATCCTCTTCTGTATTATCAGGAGCATGTCTATATGTAATGTGAACAAAAATAGCAATCTGGACTGAATTGTAGTACTGAGACTGTACCTCATTCTGTGGTTGCAATGTATAGTTCTCTGCAAAATCAACCAAAGATACAATAGTGTTGTGTAGGGGAAAAAAGCGAGACTAGGTTAACATGCCCTAATCCTACCTTTTGACACACATTACGGAATACGAAAGAGCCTAGAGGTATCACACAATTGGCTACTTCTTCTTGTGAAAGAGAGAGCCACGGGCTACCTATTAGGATTTCTATTCCTTTGTTGAAGTTGGAAGATCAAATGATGCAAGTTCAAGCCCTAGTCCCAAAATGCAAGTATGAACTAATAACAAGATAGCAGAATTGAGATTAAACAATGAATAGCTATAAACACAAGGACAAAACAAGAATGCAGATGTGTACCCAGAGTCAAAATCTGATTGAAAATGTTCGGGACGGGGGCGCTGGCGCCACTGTCCTGATTTTGTCCCGAAAACTGCACCTGAAATTGTTGTTTTGCACTCTGGAAAACTGTCAGAAATGTCAAAAAATGTTGTCTGTCCGGAGGACCAGGGCGCCCAGCGCCTCTATCCCAGGGACCAGGGCGCCTAGCACCCCTGTCCTGGTAGGACCAGGGCGCCCAGCGCCCCTGTCTAGGTCTTTTGCTCTGTAGTTTGATGTGGAGTGCTGTCTCGACCTGCTCTTCTCGGATCTGTCACCTGCGGTGTCGTCCGAGTCCCGAAACCTGCACTTATATCTGAAAATGGTATGGGCGGCTATATAGGGTTTTGCCTTAGTCAAACCCCCGCTTCAATGATTTCCACCTCCATGAATAGCCAAGTTGTTTTGTAAAATGTATTGTGTGTGCAGACCTAGTGTGTGTGCAAGGTCCTAAAATGCAAGAAAGCAAACTAGAGCAACCTAGAAAGTAAACCCTAATTGCTTGTAAATGATAATGTAAATGCTCTAAATCAAGATGCAAAGTGATCTAAAGCATGAATAAAGGATATATTAAAGCTTATGCAAAGACATGAAAACAACATGAAATCATACCCAACCCTCAAGGGAGGAGTACAAGCCAATCTTCAGTCGGTAATCTCCTATTGCTCTTCAATGTCTTCCAAGCCCTAAATGGATGAATGAAATTGATAAATGCTTGATAGAAGGATGTTGAATGTTGTTGAAGTCTTCAAAGATCTGCTCTTTCGCTGCATATGAGGTTCCTGAAAACAAAAATCGGATCCTTTCAAATGAAGAAAGAGAGCTCTTATGTAGGAAAACCTAGATTGTAATTTTGTCTTTTGGCCGACCTAGAGATTGAATTTCCCGCCAATTTCTTGGGGTTAAGCTTTATTTTATGATTGGATTGTGCTCCTAAAATTTTGGGAAAAATGTCCGGGACCATGTGCACTCCGGGCACCACGGTCCCGACAACTTTTCACTGAATTTTCAGGGCCGTCAGATATGATGATTTTTCCTACGTCTAGTGATGAGTGTGGAACTGAGAGCATCACATGTTTGAGGAGTACAATTTCTTCTAGTTTTCTTCAGTCTATCCATGCACAATCCGCAATAAGGCAACACTTGCATCACCAGTCCGCAATAAAGTATCAGTTTCATGGATTTAGTCAGTTTCAGATGAGACACAACAACAATGGGCTTCAACAAATCAAATCTTTCAATAGACTTAGACAACATTATGGTTCAGTGCTATCTATCCTTTTGTGAAAGTAAACATTGTGACCACAATCAAATAGACTTATAAAAGTGACAAGAGACACTAAACTTGAGGACTACAGTGGATGTTGGTGTTGAGTCTTGGTTTTATTTTGATTTTATCTTTTGGTGACATGTCTTTTAGCTTTTACAGGATGTTTCTGACTAGAGATTCTATCTCCAGGATGTCTTTGACTAGAAAGGCGAGGATGGGGTATCGTCACCTATTTTTCTTTGTTGTCTGTAGATTGTCTCTTAGTAATGCTATGACTTGTCCAAGGATATGAGGACATTGTGAGTCTAGTATGAACTAGGGCATTCCTTGTTTGAGACTGTCTTATCTCTGTGCAAATAGGTACAATGACTTTCTGGGTCGAACATATACCTCGATTGTCATAACCTACTTGCCATAATAAAGCTCAATGATGATAATGCACAAGAAGCTCTTTCACTTTCATATCTTCCATCTTCCATCCCCCTTTCTTGATTGACTTCCATAGTCCTTCCCGAGTCCGTGTAGTTTGCTATCACATGACTGAGTATAATGACACACCAACAATATTTGCATTTCATGTAGTGGCACCTGCATTACCACATATTAAGCATTTCATACATACATATATAGATATCACAATTGCATCACATCCTGCACACAACACATATTAGCACATTTTACATTTGCATTATCATATTCATTTGCATTTAATACATTCACATTTGCATTGGCATAACATATTAAAAACATAAAAGAACAAAAATATTGCATTGCATCATATACATATTTGCATCCATAACATAAGCATCACATAGAAACATACATCATGAAACATCTCATCACATAGGTACACATGCATATAGTCATTGCAAAGATGAATCATCTCATATATATATCAAAATCATAAGTGTCATGATACAATGATGTCAAAATACATATGGCTACAATCACCCGAAGGTGTCATCATACAAAATGGTACAAAACTGATACATAGGGATCCCTCTAAGGCTATGATGAACTCCCTCCCTTGGAGCCACCTGGCCTCGACAAAGTCTGAGCCCTGGAAGGACCCGCCCCAGGATCATCTCTCCTATCCCCTCTATCTGGTGGTAGTGGAGGACCCATGACCCCACCGCTTGATGCCTGTCTCCTGTCCCTCCCTCCACTGGTCGTCGTTGTCCGTGATGGTCTACGGAAGCTCCTAGCCCGCTGCTCCGATGGCATGGCCCCATAGTATAGGTCTCTCCAGTAACCTATCTCCTCCCCGTCTCGCAAAACATAAGCATAACCAGCTCTATGTCCTCTACCGCTTGTCTCCCTGCCCTTAGTGTTGTCTCAGCCTCTGTATAACGCTAGATAACCTAATCTCACTTTTGCTCAGTGTCCCTCAGCTGTCTCTTGAGTCCATCGCTCTCCCGCTCGAGATCTTGGATCTCATCTGCCTGTCCCTAGTAGATCTCCCTCAACTCCAATAGCTCATCCTCCTCCTCTCCCCCCTGTACCTGTGGCTTCTCATGCCCCTTTACCTATGGCTGCTCTTGTGGCTGCCCCTGCCCCTATCCTTGTCCTTGTCACTATCCCTGTACCTGTCTGGGACCCTGTGTTGTTGGCATCTGTAAAGGCAATCCACCTTTGCCTCTCACCACGCGAGCCTATCTCTCCTCTCCACCCTCTCTCTGTGGAGCCACTCTCCTCTCTCCCATCACCACCCGCCTCCTCCATCAGCCTCTACCTCCACCATCTCCACCATCATCCTCATCCCCCCTGCCATCTCCATCTATCTGCTCCCCTGGATCTATAAGTCGAGGAAATGGATGCTCAACCCAATATGCAGTATACTCTACATCCATCCCTACATCCTCTATCTCTGGCCACATATCCCAAGGCAAGGGAATCATCTCTACCAACTGCATCACTGTCTGATCATATGACAATAACGGCCTAAAGTCTGCCTGATCCCTGATTGTCCGAGCATACATCCCGGAACCCCGTGGCATCCGTTGTATCCTATCGAACTGCCTACAAACCCTGTCAACCAACTACCTCTTCAGTACATTGGACATCCGCCCAATCAGATACCTACTCCTGAAGGTGTATGGCAGCTCCACTATGTCATCCTCCCACTCCTCACACTCTCGGTATGGCCTCCATACCACAGTGTCAATCTCATTGATGACCCTGCGCTAGTGCTCCAGTCTCTTGATCCGTGGCTATGAGGTAATCATGTCATATAAGTGAACAAAACTACTCCCATGGCCCCTGCCTCTGAAATGTATCAGTCGGGTCACCGACAACTGCTCATAAACCCATACCTTCAATAATGTCACTCCGTAGCCCAATCCTATGGGTCCATGGTATACAAACTGATGAAGCTCATAGTACAAGTGTGCTAGCACGCACGGTCCCTAGGCATATTTGGTATGTTGTGTCACCAGTGCCTCCAATGTGCTCCCACAGCCCACAGCCAACCTTGGTGTCACCCTATCTGGACATAGGAACCCACTGATCACTCCTGCCGGTACTGATGGTAGTGCCAATCTTGTTCGTGTCATGGTATCCCTTGCCACGTGTCCTGCTCTTATCTCCAATCCCGAATCTTGAAACACTCATCTCAGGGCATCCCTGTCTCCGTCTCGATCATAGGGTATCAACTCCCCATTGATCGGTATCCTTAGTATCTTGTATACATCCTCTAAGGTGACTGTCATCCCACACATCAGCAAATGGAAAATGCAAGTCTTTGAGTGCCATCTCTCAGCTAGCGCAGTCAGCAACCCCATGTTCGCTTGAAACTCAGGCACATACAGAATGAATCGCAAACCCATAACCTCAATGGTTGCTCTGTCCTCAAAAGTCAGCTCCAGTCGTAAACTCTGAGTCGAGGGGAATCTCTCCCGTGACTCCAACATAGGTAGGTACTCCTACAGTCAAACAAATCAGTTGTGTCAGTTAACGTGGCATTCCCTGTTCATCACAAAAGGCTTCTTATTATTCTCAGTGCTTATGATACTCTATCCTAGTGACACTCACTGTTCATCACAAAGTGTTGTTGTTTATCCTAGTGGTACTCCATGTTCATCACAAATTACTATGTGTTTTGCACTCCCTATTCATCACAAAGTGTTGCTCTTTTTAGTACTCCCTGTTCATCACAAAGTACTATGTCTTGGTACTCATTGTTCATCACAAAGTGTCTCGATCTATCCTATCCTAGGGCCTCTGCTTGAGTGTATCCTCTTGAGTAGTTTCCTAGTTGGCAACGTATGTTCAATCACAAAATTGTCAATCCTAGCCTTATCTGCTATTCTACCCTTCCTTAGAGGACCTGCTTGAGTGTATCCTCTCAGCAGCTTATCCAATCGACAGCGTATGTTCATCACAGAACTGCCGATTCAACCTTCAAGACATAAATGCGCTTACATATTGCACAAACGTGCCTGCTCTGCACAGACACGCCTGAAATACACAGACGTGCCTATGCTTTGCACAGACACGCCTTCTCTGCACAGACATGCCCACATACCACAAACGTGCCTAAACAACGCAGACGCGCTCGCATTTGACATAGACGCCTTTTCTTGCACAGACGTGCCTGACACAAACCTAGACGCGCTTGGCTAACCTAGACGTGCCTGGCACCAGCATAGACACACCTTAGCATTTTTTGACCTTGTTTGACATATTATAGAATGCATTTATTGCGCTACCTAACATGCATTAATGACAACATTTATTGTGACAAAGTACAAAGAGGTTTTGCGGTACTTACCGACTCTCCTGCATCTGTTGGCCTCTGAAATCGACGAACGCGATCGAATCTGTGAACCAATGCCATCACTGTTGAGTGTTGTTGCTCTATTCTCTCTCTGCACTCTGATCTCTTGGATGTGTGGATGACAATGAGGGTGTATTCCCCTCGTGGTCTATTTTATAGACTGCCCTAGCCCTAGCCCTAGCCCTAGCCCTCGTTTCTCGAGTCAGTCTTCGTTATCCCGTGACTCTGTCACTCTATCCTATCTTGTCAGTCCATTCTAGCCCTTTCTTTTTTATCGAGAGATTGTCTGCGATCTTTTCAGACATTTTCATCCAATGTCTCGAGGGGGCATATCATTCCCATCTTGGGGCCACTTTGTATCACGTCATCTTATCTTCTTTGAAACAACATGACAAGCTGCATTGTCTCAAAGAAGGACAAAATGTAGACACCTAAAATTGTCCATATCTAATTAAATAAATATCTTTATTCATTTAATTATTTTAGCCTAATTCTTCTATTAATTAAATAAATCTTTATTTATTTAATTAATTCATTTATCCTCTTCTAGCCTTATTTCTCATTTAAATAAATACATTTATTTATTTAAATTATCCTTTTTCTAAATTAAATAAATACTTATTTATTTAATTGATCCCACTTCATCTATTAATTAAATAAATCTTTATTTATTTAATTAATTCATTAGCCTTTTCTACCCATGACACATGTCATTCATCTCTTAATTCCTACACTACCTACCCTCTCATTATTTTTTTATTTTCTCTACCTACCCTCTAATCATAGCCGACCATTTATCTTTTACACCTCTCAATCTTATCCCTTCATTTCTTATAGTGTCTTCTATATAAGGAGATGCTTTCTTCATTATCAAACCTTGACTGATCAGTTGACTTCCCAACTACGCTTTTGAACTTTCATATGCGATCAAGCCTACTTGCAACCACATTTATGTTCTTTGTTGAGCTCTTGTGCACACATAAAATTTGAGAGCAAATATATCAAGCAAGATCAATAGAGATAGGAAGAATGGAGATTCAAACCCTATTGGACATGTGATGGTATAATCTTTGTGATTTCATTTGATTTGCATTGTCTTAGGTAATCTTCATATGTTATGGTGGATCTTTGTTGTTGTTAAGCTAGGGTTTTGTGGTTGAATCTATTTAGTCTTTCAATATTGTTGTTATCCATTTTCACTGTATACAACCACAAACATGACTATGTCCTACCAACGCAAAACATGTACCTACATACCCATGACACCATAATCATAACCATCGCTATACCTACACTCAACTATCACCCACATGAAACTCCAAGTCTCAAACCATGTACAACCATGACCTCAAACTAAAGATAACATGTGTACCTATCACCGTCAAAGTCCAACTCTACAAAACACTTGTAAACCTGTACCAAGGAGCACCAAATATAATAATCATTTGTAGCATCATAAATATCTCATAAAAACATGTACTACCTCAAGGTTTCATCTCGTGACTCGTCTGGATGCACTCTTACTCACACCCTGAATCTCAAGCATCTACAAGTGATAAAACAAGTACACACCTTTCCATATTCATCAAACTGATAAAATAATAGCACTACATTGTAGTAGACTGAACATTCTCTCCAACGCCTATTTGAAATCAAAAATCCAATTTTGTATGCAAAAGTTATGACCAAAACCGTGTAACAGAGAACATTTAGCTTCCAGGTTGCAAAAACATGTCAAAATAACAAAAATAGGGAACCAAATTGTAGTGCTCAGAATCATCTTTCCAATGAGTATAAGAAGTCAAAAAATTGACTCTTCAAGTGAAAGTTATGCTCCGTTGAATAAAATCAATGAATTTCCTTATATGGAAATAAATTGTGGATTTAAAAATTTCCTTTCTCCTTCATAAACGAAATCATATTACAAAATAATTTAATCCAAAACCCTTACAAAAAAGGTTTGTTGACATGTAAACTCCAACTGATTTGAATTTAATTAAATTTAAATGGCGGATTGATTTAATATTAAAAATGGCAGTTTTAAGTTGGGCAGGGTTGGTGAGTTTTACCATCGCACAGTGGCGGGGCCACCGTTGGTGGTACCTTGTCACCGGTGAGGTTGTCGGGGCTAATAGAGCCCAACCCTGCCAGTACCCGTGGGTACTGATAGGGTCAACCCCTATTAGTATCGTAGTCTGTGGTGGGGGAGGAGCCTGTGACCCCCTAATAAATCTTTATTATTTTTTTCTCAATTCACCCTTTAAACAAAAAAGGCCCACTGACATAATTTTTGACATTTTTATTTAATTTTTTATTTTGCAGGTACAAAATATTAATTCTAATAGGAAATCATTTTTTTTAATCTTTTGCAAATTGTCACAAAATTGACAGTCGTCGAGGTCGTGGTACTAAATTATTTTTGCAATATTTTCAACTATGACAAAATAGGGAAAATTATATATCAATTTTTGTTTCTTGGCCAACCTAGATCCAATGGTGAAGTCTATTTTGTCCTATGAGGTCATTTTTGAAAACTCCCCCCAAAACCCTCATTTAAATGCACATCCAAAGGAAACCCTTTTGACCCAATATTTTCCAAACCCCAAATCTGCAAACAACCCATCACAACAACAAACTTAAATCCCTCAGATCTATAGTAAAATAACCTGCAAGTGTGTTCCATACCTTGTAATGTCCCAATCTTTTCATGCATGTCCATGGCTTCCACTTTGCACCTCTTCCACTCAAGCTAGGGTTATCATTCAAAATCAACTATGAAAGCTCTGATACCACTTGTTAGGAAATAATTCTTTAAACCCACATACAAATAATCCATTTCCTCCATAACCCATGAGAGAAAGCATGCATACAAGCTTACAAAATCACCATAATAAAAAGATCAAAATAGACAAGCCACAAGATAACACAAGATATATCCTAGGAAAAACCTCATGAGGGAAAAACCCAGCCTCCAAAAGCCTCCATACTCCATCATATCAATCAACCATAAAGAAACAAGAGTTACAATGAATACCTTCAAATCATCAAGCCCTCCAATAGACTCCCATGTGTCCAAGCATGAATCCACACATCCCATGCCATGCTTCACAAATGCAATCCTCCAAAGGACTCAAGACAATGACAACCCAAAACTACCAGCTAACCTTAACCACTAAACATGTGTTTGCTTATATAGACAAAAGATCACACATAAACAACTAGGGGTAAAGTAAAACCATGTGCTTCCTAGCCCCTTGACCCCACATTTAATGTTGGGTACTAAGTTTTCTCTTTTTAAATATCTTTCCCCAATATTAAATAAATACAATATAATAATCCCAATGTTACAATACAACTCGTCAAGTGGCCCCGAGAATATTCCCAAGGAATCTCTACATGTTACACATCCATGTGCAACATTAAATGAATAAATATTACAATACATGTCCATGGGAAACCACATAAAAATTAAATATTACAATTACAATGTTATTATGCAAGGTGTACAACACCTATTTTCCCAATAGGAATAGATTAGAATCTGCTAAGAATGTGATTTCTACACCATTCTACAAAAACTTGATAATATGATGATAAGTGGATGGGATTTCATGTATTGCATGGATCCATGCATGACCAAGGATGATGTTATATGGCAACTCAAGGTCAAGGACATGCATCATGGTTTCTTGTAGAACTTGACCAACTTGGATGGGAAGACATACTATGCCTTCAATTTCTCTTTTTGCTTCATCATATGCTCTGATGTTTGTCTTCTTTTGGACATCTATGTTATCATTTAATTATCTTAATTATTTTATGAGCTTGTATGTATACAAATTTAAATCAAACTTGCCATCTATAAGGACTCGTTTGACCTTACATTTGTGCAAAAGTGTCTCTATATAAAGTGTTCTATTAAATGGTATAATTTTATAGATGACATGTCTTTTCAAATGAAGGCAAGGTGATATGAAGAAGGTGAGTGTCCTATGAGGCCTTGGAATTGGTCAAGATTCATATTACTAGGAACTCATGACTCTTTAAAATTTTGATCCAATATGTCCCTAGAAAGAGGTGATGATATGAGAAGCTCCAAGATAGAGATTGTGTTGAAGTATTTCCAAGATGCTCAAGTAAATCATATTGGGTAGCTTGTTGAGAGGACGTGAGTGTCCCTTGGATGGTGAATTCACCATACCTAGTGGTGACACCACAATTAGGACCTTTAGTGGTGAAAGTGTTGACTTTTGGATTAACTTATTTTATATGACCAACAACTAAGTCATGAGAAGGGTGTAGCATGAACATTGTTTATTTGATTACCTTGGTTTGGACATTTATTATGCATCGGGGTTGATTTTGGTCATACATAGGGGATGGGTCCTAATAGATACCTAATTGCTCATTAGGTGAGGAGGATGATTGACCTTCCACTATAAACTTGTTGTGATCAATAATTTCTTGGACATTTCTTTTTGAGTTGCAT
The DNA here is from genome assembly GCF_030272615.1 of Cryptomeria japonica. Taxonomy (NCBI): domain Eukaryota; kingdom Viridiplantae; phylum Streptophyta; class Pinopsida; order Cupressales; family Cupressaceae; genus Cryptomeria; species Cryptomeria japonica. The sequence continues at coordinate 188,870,517 of NC_081408.1, forward strand.
GCACTTCGAAATGGTATGACCTTTAACTTGATGGCATTTCCAATGTTCATTTTCTCTATACCATGATGATTTTGGTTTTCTTTTGTCAAAAGTTTTAGTGTATGCATATCTAATAATGTTTTCTTTGACAAGTTTTTCAGATACTATTTATATTGACTCACCTAAAGGAGTATATTTACATCTTTGAGTTGTAAGGTGTCTTGATGATCCTTGTTGTATAGTAACAAGACATTTTCATAGGAAATTTTGAATGATGGGTTGGTCTATTTTGACATTATTGGTGCAATTTGAACAACTTTAGTATTAGTGACCCCATCACTTATAACATTTTTATTTTTAAGCCAATATTTTGACTTGCCATTAGTTTGATTTGTATTGTCCTTGTCTATATATAAGGACTTTCTCTATAGTGTCTCCCTTCTCAATGACCTCATCCAAATTTGTGACACAATGGACCTACAAATGAAAGGCCTATTTTGGGATAAAGTTAATGAAAAAGATATTGGAAAGCTATATATCTATTATAACATATGGAAAGTGACTACGAAAACTTCTCCATCTTTGGAGGAAGGAAGAAAATCTTTGATCATTTTTTCGTTTAGCATTACATAGGTCAAGCATTGAAAGTTCATGTTCTAGAGTCTAAGAGAAATGGTTTACAATTTTTTCAACTAATTGTGGAAAAGTGGAAATGGTTCCATGAGGTAGGTGCATAAAACACTTAAAATATTTTCCTTATAAATTCTTGGGAAATAGTCTCATAAGATATGTGTCATAATAAGCCACTTGATGACATGCCATGTAATATTCTTTAACATTATCACATGGATCTCCTTTTCCTTCATATTTTTCTAGTTTTGGCACTTCAAAATTTTGAGTTAAGGGGATCAATGTTATAAATTTTTCAAAGGGGTAGGGGCATAGTTCTTTGAATTTGCATGTTTTCTTTTGTTGTAAGGTCCATTATTGCATCCACTTAAGATTTTCTTCCATCTTTCACCACTCTTGGGCGAAGGGATTCCCAAGAGTTCAATTTGACATATGTGGTGGTCATTGTTTGTTATATGGTAATTGTTGGTAGCTACATGATTGTTGTTAGGTAGGTGATTGTTGTTGATTCATTTGGGTTTGTATGTATTGTTGTTATTGTTGGGGTAGATATCGCTTCTAAATGGGAGGTAGGGTATATTGTTGTTATTGGCATGGCTATTGCTTATACATGAGAGGTAGGGTATACTGTTGTTGTTGATACATGGGGTTGCATATAATGTTGGTGTTGATGGTGTTGGAGAGGGGGTTGTGATGTGTTTAAGGGAGGTTGATATGTTTGAGTTTGAATTTATTGTAATTTCTATTGGATAGTTGGTTAGTGTGGGATGATTTGTTGTGTGTATTGTTGTTGTTGAGATTAGGTTAAGATGTAGGAAGTGGAAGATAATATATTATGGGTTTTGTGGTCAAGTATAAGAAAAAATTGTAGCAAAGTGGGTAGGTGATGGTTGAGGTAAAGACAAAGGTGGTAATGATTAGATTAAGGGTATCATGGAATGGAATGAGGTTTGGGTTTGTTGGATGTTTTGATTTGCTAAGTTGGATTGAATCCTAAGAGTGGGGTTAGACAATGTGTTTTCTTTGGGAGGTGGAGTCCTAGTCCTATTAATAGGATTAGACAACATGAAAGTAGAAAAAAGTAGGAAACACCTCTTGTAGTGGGTAGTAAGAGTTAAGAGGGTTAGCAATGACTTGTTGTGAGTTTTCATGTGATTGGTTGAGAAATTTTAATGTCACTATGGGCTCTCGCATGGTGAAGTTATTTGTTCTAGGTTAGTTGACATTAGAGACAACTATGACTATATTTTGAGGCATTTCATATTTGAGATTTTCAAAAGTTGATGTAACTACATTTTCCTTCTTAATAAGTTTTACTCAAGTTGGTTTTGTCAAAGATAGGGGAGAGTGTAGTACCCTCTATAAGTTGGTCTAGAGAACTTGTTTTGTTCAAACCTATAAAACGATCTGAATAGGTTTGAGTAAGATTATCTTCCATAAACTTGACAAAACTAGGAGAGTATTCAAGTTGATCTAACATGTCTTGTTCATCAAGACTAAGATTATCTTGTAAACTCTTGATTTGATTGTACTAACCAATCATAAATGGATTTGTAGTGCATTGCACCATGTTTTTTTCCTTGCAACTTAGTTAAAAATTACATGAATCTAGTGAAACTAATTTTTTGGATTTTTTGGTTTTTCAACATTTTTGGGTTTTTTGTTTTGAAAGACTATACTAAGAACAAGAAAAAAGATTAAAAAAACAAAGGCTCAAAAATGATATGGTCCTCATTGGGTTTTAAATGGTGAGGCTCTAAAATAACAATAACAGATACAAAGAACACACCAACAATCCTAAAACTAATCAAGTGGGAGTGCATCTTAGTGTATTCCCATAGTTGGTACTATCTACCTGTAAATAGATAACTAGGGATTACCACCAAATTAAAAAAGTGTAGAATCCCTTTCTAAAGGTTTCTAAAAGCTTTACCCTGGTTAATTCTATCTCATCACAATGAAGTGTGTTCTAACTAGCTTCAAGGTATAATCCACATCCCCACACTAGAAGACGCTCAAAGGACTCAAGCTAAGTTATACAAGCTATCTAGGGGAGTACTTGAAACACCACAAAGATATATAAGGTCCAATCCACAAACACTAGTTGGTCTACAAGTGTGGGACTTAGGTGTAAGCGAATGTCCCTTCACCTCGTGTCTTGAATAACAAAGGGATTTAAAGATTAACTTGACAAGACATGACTAGACTAAAATACAACTTTTGTTCTCCCCTTTTAATATACCACATTGGAATGTGTTGTTGAGTTCATCCTCTAAGGTGATGGAATCCTTCTATAGATCTCCTAAACATTAAAAAGTAGTTTATTATTCTCAATACTATGCAAGTTTGCAAGAGAAGAGCATTTGTACACACCCTTTTATAATAAAAGATAGTTATTATTTGATTAACCATAATTGAAATGCAATGTTCCTTATAACCCCTCATAGCATTTTTTTTAAAAGACACATAAAAAGAAAAATATCTATAAAATTTTCTTCTAGTAGTTATCCTATAAAAAACAATTCGTTAGGAGTAAATAATGTTTTGTTCTTTAGCTTTTGAAAGGATTGGTTTTCAAGTTTTGTTCGTTGATGATGAGAGGAAGTTGCACTCAATGATTAGTTAAAAATAGATAAATGAAGACTTCAAATTAAAAAAAGAAATGATAAATTTTAAAAATTACCTAAAATTGATATTATAAGTGAAACTTATGTTAGTTTGAAGTTTACAAAGGAAATACTCATTTCAAACGATTATACTTGATTCTTGAGAGTTGATGTGAACAAATGACCTACTCCACTATGTTCAGCTTGGAGCTAGCTTTGTACATGCCTATAAGAAGCCGAAAAACCGATAAATATTGCAAAAAACTATAAACATTTTTCTAATAGTAGGTTTTACCAAAAAATACATTAAGGGGGGCCTAGAGATCAAAAATTACATTAAAGGGGACCTAGAGCTTTAATTCCCTACAACTGGGCTCCTAGTCCTAAATATGACTAAGGGCTAAGTAAAAAAGTACTAGATGTTGTTCAAATAGGGGTTTAAGTTTTCAAACCATGGTTTTCTCTTTGAAATAATGGTTTTGCCTTCCATATAATGGTTTCAACTCACAAACAGTGGTTTTGGGAATGCAAATAATGGTTTTGAGCATGCAAATAAAGGTTTTAGCCTCCAGGAAATGGTTTGGACTAAAAATTCATGGTTTTTTCTTAAAAGTAGTGATTTTGACCTTTAAAAGTGATTTTACACTTGAAAATGATGGTTTTGACACATTAAACATAATTTAGCAATTAAAACCTAGTTTTGGACTTGAAAATAATTGTTTTGACAAGTTAAATATAGATTTGCTAATTTAAACATGGTTTTATACTTTAAAATGATGGTTTTGACAAGTTAAATGCAATTAATACTTACAACTTTAATATTAATCACCCCAACACTTACAACATTTTTGTTTTTACGCCAAAAATTTGACTTGTCATTAATTTGATTTGTATTGTCTTTATGTTTATTATATATTTTACCTGACCCTTAGCAATAAGGACTTTCTCTATAGTGTCTCCCTTCTCAATAATCTCATCCAAACTTGTAACATAATAGACCTATAAATGAAGGACCATTTTTGGGATAAAGTTTGCTACTATAACCTATGGGAAGTGACTACGGAAACTTTTCCATCTTTGGAGGAAGAACAAAAATCTTTGACCATTTTTTCATTGGCATTACATAGGTCAAGCATTGAAAGTTCATGTTATATAGTGTAAGAGAAATGGTTTACAAATTTTCCAACTAATTGTGGAAAAGTGGTAATGGATCCACGAGGTAGGTGCATATACCACTTGAGAGCTTATCCTCCTAAAGATATGTGTCATAATAAGCCACTTCATGACACGCCATGTAATATTTTTTAACATTTGACAGGCGGATCTCCTTTTCCGTTTATTTGTCTACTTTTGGCACTTCAAACTTTTTGACGAAGGGGATTCAATGCTATAGATTTTTCAAAGGGAATTCTTTGAATTTGTATGTTTTCTTTCATTGTAAGGTTCTTGTTTGCATCCACTAAAGGCTGTTTTCCATCTTTTTTCCACTATTGGGAAAAAGGGATTCCTAGGAATTCGATTTGGCACATGTGGTGGTGACTATTCATTATATGATAGTTGTTGGTAGTGAGGTGATTGTTGATTATATGTTTGGGGTTGTATGTATTGTTGTTGTTGTTGTCGGTGGTTGTTGAGGAGTAGGTAGATGATGTTGATATATGAGGTTGTATATACTATTATTGTTGATGGTGTTGGAGGAGTAGGTAGATGATGTTGATATATGGGGTTGTATATATTATTATTGTTGATGGTGTTGGAGAGTGGGTTGTGTCGTGTTTAAGGGTGGTTGATATGTTGGAGGTTGAATATATTGCAGTGGGACGAATTGTTATGTTTAGGTGTTTTGTGTATTGTTGATGTTAGGATGAGGT
>NC_081408.1:188876102-188958102 GCF_030272615.1 Cryptomeria japonica
ATTCTCCCTTTGTCTTTTCAATAAGTCATCAAACTGTGCAGCACTAATCCTGAATTTTTCTTTATACTCACTTGCAGTAGTCAAATCATCTCTCAGAGTAGTTATTTGTCTTTCAAGCTCTTGTTCATTGTTCCGGGAGTGTGCCAAATCAGTTCTCAATAGATTATTCTCATGAGTCAATCTACCACATTCATCAAATTTGTTCTCTAGAGATATAACAAGATTATCTTCCTTCTTCTTTCTATCGTCAATATCTTTTGATAACCTCATGGTCAGCTCTTGCATTTCATTCTTCATGAGCATGTTTGCTTGACTTAGTTTCTGACATTGTTCCTTAAGTGCGTTTTTCTCCTCATCATCCGGGTTTTGCAAAAGTTCCTTTCTCTTGGCTTGAGCTGATGATAACCTTTCTTGCAGGAAAAGGATGAATTCATTAGCAAAATTCAATTCATCTTGCAATTTCAAGTTTTTCATCCTTTTAGCATCATAATCCTCAAGAGCCATCGCAAGTTGCTTCTCCATAGCCATGTTCAAAGATTTTGGTTTGAGGATCTTCCTCAAGTTGTTAAACTTCTAGGCTCGGATACCCATTATTGGGATCCAAGAACACTGAGAGGGGGGGGGGTGAATTAGTGTTCTTCTGGTAAGATAAGATTTTATCCTTTTATACCATACACATATAAACCACTAAACAAATAAACATATAACTTAAAGCAAATAAACCATCCACATGAATGAACACCATAATAGATAGAATTTATACATGGAGAACCTCAAAGAGGAAAAACCACAGTGGGATTTGTGACCCACAATTTCAGTTCACTAGCACTATGAAAAGATATTACATATAATGGGGGTCTACACATGCAGGAAGGCACATTGCCTAGAGCATAATACTCATGACTAAAGAGTCTCATTGACTATAAGCTTCTGTTGAATTAAAACAATGAAAATGAACTCACAAAATGCATCTACTATTCCAAATAGAGTTATGGTTCTAGCTCTGCTCTATACTGGTTCATAAACCCCGAACACTACTACTAGTATCACCTTCCCTCGAAGAATGTCTTACAAAATATTTATAGATCATTGCATGATACAATGTTCGCATACAAATGATCTTCGCATTCACAATCCACATCCACAAGTTCTATCCTCACATAAAATCATGATCTGTCATAATGACCTAACCCACTGACCTATATACCCATTACAAACAATATGCCTTATGTCGGCTTACAATACATTACAAAAGATATCCGATGTCAACCTTGATAATAATTACAAAATGATTTTCTAAATAAATCTTCCTTGATGTTAGCTTCCTTGAAGTACTTGATGCCGGTGTCGGTGCCGGTGTAACCCTGGATACTCCAATGTCGATGTCTATCAGTAAATGCCTCATAATGCTGATATATGACTTCCATCTGATCTTGTTGCCATGAATGACAACAAAATGAATCCGATGAGTGTCAATTGCCAACAGGAATTTAATGTTTCCTTCCTTCAAAACGAAAAAGAAACAATTTCAATAAATATGAAAAAATATAGAATCTCGTATGCTAGAGGCATTATATTGCATTTAAATAGCAATGACACAAACAAACGATAAACCCTTCTAGAACTAAAAATAAATCACAATCAAGTTAGTACTTCGTATTATATATTTATATGCAAATGACATGTATAATTATAGTAGAATGGCCAATGAATATTTATGAGCCATTAATAATCTACCAATCTGAGAAACTATTAATCAATCAACTGACATAGACAAAGGAAAATTTCTTCTATTTAGACAATGAATGTAAACCAAAGAAATTGGAAAAGGAAACAAATGTTAAAAGAAAAATATATGGAAAGGAACAAAATATTGAGCCATGATATGAAAGTTGATACAAGAACCTTTAGATTCACAATAAACATTTCTTAGATCATATGTATATAATTCTTTCAAAGTATACTGGAAAGAATACCATGATTTTATTCTCCTTACAATGAATAATTAGTGATGAATTTATTGCGATACTTTAATTTTGAAAGCATTCCAACCTTTATTGTTCTTGGTCTAGATGATAAAATAGTAGACTAATTTACAAATTAGAATCTTTGTGAATCTACAAAATTTGCTAGTTGTGATGATAATAAGAATGGATGATTCAAAGAAAATGTTGGTTTTAAGATAATGAAAATATGTGGTTATGATGGAAAAGGTTTGGGAAAGTATGGGTAAGGAATTAGACATTCCATTGAACCAAGTGCAAACCTAAATAATGAAGGCCTTGACTATGTTAGAAATAAAGAAAATATACATAATGTTATAGGTAAAGTACATAAAAAGGAAACATGTTGAGATCCTCATCTATGTATTATTTGTGGATTGAAGAATCATTTTGATAAATTATATTAGAATAGAGAGTAGAAGACACAAACTTTGAAATATTATTTGAAAATTAATTGTGGATGAATTGATCAATTTAACTGGAAAAAATGTCATAATTATGTTCAAAATACTATACGAACATTAATATTCTCATGTCAAACGAAATAACAATTAGAAAGACTTAAAGTTTTTTGTAAGGTGTCTGGTGATCATTTATTATGACTCAAAAGAAGACATTACCTTGTTATATATTATTACCGAGGCAAAACCATTGACAAAAACATTAGAAAGGGATAAATTTGAACATCTAAGACAATGTTTGGGATGCTAAAGTAGCCAGTGATGGAAATTAAGCGGGGTGTTAGAATATAATTTTAATTTCTCCCACTGACATTTAAATAATTGGCACCATAATTAAACAAAGAGTATAAACTCTTTGAATTATTCGTAACTTACTAGAAAGAATCACATTTTCTTCTTTTTTCCACGAGGAAATTTCATTATAGCATCAAAGCAATGGAAGGGTAGATATCATCCTAAAAACAATGTAATTTAATCTACAAAATTTTGATCACTATAAGCACCATTTTAACTCAATCCATGTAGAAGAATGAAATTTGTAGTTGTGGCACTTATATACGTGAAATAGGTAGTATTGATCAAAGAGATTGTTGCTAAATTTAAAAGGTTATAACATTGAACACGTAGATCATTACTTAATCTAGAAAGAGATGTAGCATTGATAGTAGGGATTGTTGATAAATCTTTAAAAATATTACTATTGATTAGAAAGATCATTGTTAAATCTAAAATGTTGTAGCATTAATCTTATAGATAGTTGATAAATCTAAAAATTTGAAGCATTGATTTCAAAATTATTGCTAAATCTATTAATATTTTGATTGAAAAGATCATTGCAAATGGTAAATTGTATATTGAGTGTTATCTCTATAAAGTTGAGTGGAGATGACAATTTTGAAGAATCCCATCATTATATGAAAAGTATAATTCTCCTGTAAGACTTCACCTTCTTTGTTGACATAACTACGAAAGACCTCTTGTTATGGATAATGATAAGTAGAGGAAAGGAAAGGTTTCTAGTATTGCAATTATTTTGATCATTATGTGGGAAATGTTTAAAAAGAAAAGGTATGAACAAAGGTAATCAAAAGTGTTCAAAACAATGATAAATTGTAAACTTTTGAAACGGCATTGCTGTTAAATTTTCTTCATTCCTACATTGATATCTAATAAATTTATTTGTTATAAGTAGCCCCCATCATCTAGTTAGAATGTATATCTCACTGATAAAGTAGCTTCTCCTCCATAATCATTAATGCTGCAATAAGTTTCGATGCCTATCTAGAGATATAGCTTTTAACGAACCCCTTGCATTGTAATGGGTCCAAGCCACTGATATTTGTGTTAGTAGAGCCATAAATGAGATGATCATTCTTGACTTGATTCTGCTGCAGGTTCCAGTATCTGAGCTCACAGGCAAGACGGTTGGTTTATATTTTTCTGCTCATTGGTGCCCACCATGCCGAGAATTCACTCCAAAGCTTATACAAGTATACAATGAGCTCAAGCAAAATGGGGAATCCTTTGAGATTGTTTTCCTCTCTAGTGACAGAAACCAACAAGGTTTTGAAGAATACTATGCAAGCATGCCATGGTTAGCTCTTCCATTTGGAGACAAAGTCAAGAAAGATCTAAGCCAGTACTTTCAAATCAGAGGAATTCCATCTTTTATCATAGTTGGCCCTGATGGAGAAACTGTGACAAAAGATGGCAGAACGATTGTTTCTGTCCATGGGGCCAAGGCTTATCCCTTTACTGATGCTTGCGTTGCAGAGCTGCAGAAAGATATAGAAGCAGCAGCAAAGAAATATCCAAAAGAAACAAAGCATGAGCTGCACGAACATTCTCTGCAATTGACTCGGAGGAAGCCATACATGTGTAATGGGTGTCGGGATGCTGGGTATACTTGGTCTTTCTACTGCCAAAATTGTGATTTTGACCTTCATCCAGATTGTGCTTTGAAGGATAAGCACTCTGATGAAAATGAGAAAAAGGCGGCAGAAGTCATATGTGAAGGAGATGCTTGTCGAAGGGTTTAAGCAGGCAAGAAAGTAAGGCTTTCAGAGGGTTTTCTTAAAAAGCCTTTTCAATAAAGTATACGGAAGATTATATAGGTACTTTGGATATAATATCCCTTTCTCTTTGTTGTAGCGCACAAGCTCTTATGAACTGAAGCTTATTTACTCTGTCCCTCTCTACTAAAATTTGTTTAGTATTTTTATTATCTCAACATATCATATGGAACATGATATTTGGCCACTAAATATATTTCAACTGCTTTTGGATGTTTATCTCTAGTCTTTTAGTGTTTTAAGTATTATTTGTGGTTTTAACATGCAAATAGTTTTCAGCTTGGGAATTTCAGTAAGAATACAAACCCTAAAATCAGGGACGATAGGATTATCATGTATGGAATTCAGGAAAAGAGTATTTCTGTCAAGCATAACTATAAATTTTGCATTTGGTTTAGTCTAATTTATGATAGTATTATGTTGTCAACATTTCAAAAAAAAAAAAGTCTCTGTCAGTCGATGATTCTCGATACGTGGTTTCAATGAGGCAACTTGAATGCATTCATATAATTTCAATTCTATATATATAAATATATATAGCAGGTAATTTAAGGTGTGGTAGGAAATTCTATTTGGCAAGTAAGAAGCCATGGAAACCCTTTCTAGAAGTTGTCTAACCGTTGTTCATTATAAGTTTCTGAATGTTATTTTCAGATCATTTTTATAATTATGTTATAGATATAGGAATCCTTTCTGAAATGAAAGGGCTATATAATAAGTTATACTTGTAATTTTGTAATTTTGTGTATAGAATCTTATGAGATCCTTAGCATCTGTATATTACTTTTCATATCATTTTTTTCACATTTAAATAATGATCATCATTCACTGTTGTTATTTATCACATATGTAAGCAATTTTTTTGTGCTCCTTTTTTAAGTGTGCAATGATACCTTATAATGTTCATGTAATGACATGTCATTGTGTGTCTTGATTCATGCCTAAAGGTGTTTAAAGTGAGAATATTCCTTGGGGAGGTGTAAAATCTAACCTAAAGGTGCTTGAGAGTGGGAATATGCCTTGAGGAGGCCTAATCTAACTCAAAATTGCTTGAGATTGACATTATGTCTTGGGGAGGTCTAAGCATAGTCTAAATGTGATTGTGTTGCTCGTTCAATTATGCAAGAGGAATAGGTAGAAGCCTATGTCTATTTTGAGTTGAACTGCAAGGTTGTTTGTGTTGTGAGATGCAAACATTGATGAAATTTGTAGTCCAAGAAAATAAAAAATTGATGGACTTGTAGAGAAATGGAAATGGAAATTTCATATTGAACTAAGTGTAATAATAAGAACATTGCAAAAAATTCACATCATTTTCTTATGAATTTCTTCATAATATAAGCATATGACAAAAAAATTATCAATGGCATGCATAATTTAGCATCCACACCAATGTAAGTTTAGAACATCACTGCAACCTCCATATGAAAGTATTTCCCAAGATGTTTATTTTTAACCTACTTTGTATTGTTTCAAAGTTATAATTATGACCCTTAATATTTTATCACAATATCTTCAGCATATGATGCATATATTTTCTAGTAAGGATACTATTGTATTTTATTTACCTTTTCTATTTACCAAAAACATTATATAATATTTACTTGTTATGTTAATATTTCTTTTGAAAATTGTAATTTTGTGAATTGCAATTTATCGAGCCTTTTATTTTCATTGTTAGGATCACATTAAAAATAGTATAGTATGACATTCTAATAATTATGTCACTTAATATTTGATGACATTATCTTAAACATATGGTGCACATGTTTTCTAATAAGGATATTATAGTATTCTATTTACTTTATTGATACACCATAGAATTTATATGAAATTTAGTTTCTATGTTAAAATTTATTTTGAACATTATAATTATTTATATTGGAATTCATCTAACACCTTATATTTAATGTTTTTACCATTCAAAATTGAACATACATCTAACAAAGTGTTTGACTTCTATAATGCCTCACACTACCAACTTTGATGTTAGAAACATTTTATTATATGGGATCTATGTGAACTAAAAGACAAGTTATTCACGAGAGTGGAGTCTATGGTAGTTTAACAAATAAGTCAAAAAAATGATTTTTCTCTATTATCTACAATTGAAATAAATCTACAATTCTTTTCGAACATTATTTTTTTGTTATATATTGAAATGATAATTTCCCTACATAAACCATGCTAAAACCTTATATTTTGTTAAAAAGAGTGTCTTGTCTTCTTGAATATATTTATTTTTACTTATTTATTTATTATTTAATACTACTCATCACCTTTTATGCTTGTGTCTCTTTCTTTACAACATATAGCTTTTACACTAGGTTCTTCATTTACTAGGTTATTTTGGCTTATTTTACTCCGCTCAACACATATACATAAATAATCACTAAGTTGTTCTTAACCATGCTATTACCTTTCAATCATTACATTGGCTCTAACCATTTGTTATCATGTGATTTGTATCAACCAAATGGTGGAAGTTGAATATGGTCTTAAGTGCTTTTTAAAATAGCATTATACAATAATGTCTTCATTTCTCTAACTATTATCACTAGCTTGAGAAAATTGAATGCATTTGTGCAAAGGGCCTCAACCCCTCATATATCTAATTACATTTCTTATGCTTCGTTGTTGAGTCACATTGATTAACTCCAATAACCTTACTCCACTTGAATGGACTCATTATGTATTGCAATGGCATCTACATGTGTACATATTAATTAATGATTTATAAATTTCCTCATGAGCCCCTCTAAACAAAATCTACATTTAATATTTTGAAGCTCATACTTTTTGTATCTGCTTAAGTGTCTCTCCACAAGATAGTTCTTATTAATACATAGATAACAAAGATTAATATAATAATTAATACTTATACTAAGGTTTTACCTATCTCATTGGCACATCACCATTGAATTAAAACTGTGCATGATTAATGACCAATATTTATCCATCATTCAAATTGTGCATGATTGTTTGGACCTAGATTCATGAGTTTTCCAAGTCCTCTAGGCAAGGACCTTTTTTAGGGACATGGTTATTTTAGGGGATTGTCTTTGCATCAATCACAACTTTAACCAAACTTGGCATTTTTTCAATGTGAATATTCTATTAAGCATATGGAAAATAATAAATATTAGAAATATGAGTTATGTTGCCATTGAAGTCAAACTTATTGGTTCGGACGTGGCCTAGTCCAGATATAGTCTTGTATAACTTGTTGGTGCAAATGTGATATGGTCTGGATATAGCCTTGTGTTGTACAAACTATAGTTGATGACAGGTGAGTTGTTCAAATATTGTCATGTAAGAATATGAAGATTTCTATATTTTGTAATATCGAGTAAGGGGTCAGAAATTGGTGTTGTTGTTGAGTTTGATTGGTGCCTCATTTAAAGTTTGTTGTGGAAGATGATCAGAGACGTATGATGTCAATACGTGTTGTTGTTGATTTGATCAGTGCCTCAATTGAAGTTTGTTGTGGAGGATGATCAAAGATGTATGATATCAACATGTGCTTCTTTGTGTTGCTATTGGGTTTGAGTTGAGGTTGTATTGTCATTGTTGTTACAGTAACTCATATAAATTTGTAGTGGATGTTGAGTAGTATTGATTGTTCAAATGTCACATTGTCTGGTAAAGATGTTGTGCTTACATGAAGAGTTTCCAGAAGATCAGTGTAGTAGAAGTTTCAATATGCAAGAAAGAGTATTCAATGCCCCAGTGGAAGAATATTTTGATCCGAATTGGAAGAGTATGGTGTGTAGTATTGGATATAATGAACTAATGTTCTTTGAATGGTGTACTATCAAGTTTGCAGGTCCTCTAGTTGCTCAAATGATGAGATAAGTTGTTGCTATTCTTTGACAGTGAGAAGTGTCTGTCAGACTGGTGTAGAATTCACTTGGTAACTTTTGGTTATGTGAATACAAGTCTTTCAGTTTGGAGGACATGCTTATTTGGTTTGTGCAGTGTTCTAATTTGAATCTTTTGTGTTGTTTTTTTTCTGCACGTGATTTATGTTGGTTTGTGCTTGGAACAGTTAGTTGTGCTGGTTCTCAGTGTGCCCGAATGGATTATCTTGTTGGCATCATGCCTTTTTGGTCTCGATATGCATTGGAGGTTGAGTTGGAATATTTTTTTGGGTCTCACCATGGTGTGTGGAGATATGCATTAGGTAATTTTCATTGGAAGAAGCTTTTTGGCCAACTAGTTGTTGAGTTTAACTATTTATCTACATGTTTAATTTAGAACCAACTTTGGAAGATGTGTTAGGATATGTAGCTCATTGAAATCGATTTAGAGGGATGTGTGATGTTGTTTTTGGGTCCCCTCTTTCTCCTAAAGTGGGCTGCATTCAATATTATTGGTTCATATGGCCTAGTTTATGTAATTTTGTATACTCAATTTTGGGCCTCGACCTAGTTAAGAGTTTTAATGAATATATTTGTATATAACTGTAATGATGGGAAAATGGTGAATGATAAACCAAGAAGGAAAACTACCCTTTCCCTCAAAGAGAGATGAGAGTTTCTCTATCAATTACCATTCAAGCACTTTTCACCATTACATTAGGAAGGGCAGAGGATAATTCACTAGATTCAATCTCTCCACACAAAGATGGTAGATTGAATTCTGAATGAAATGGGAATGATAAGTTGATCCCCTCTTCCTTGTTTGAATTGGAAAGGAATTTGATTGAATTATGTAGTGCAAAAGTTACAAAGAACTGATTATAACTTGAGATCGGATTATGGGATGAAGTTGTGCACCTGAATCTGGCAGTAAAATGTCAAGACAAAGTCGCCCTGCAAATTTGAGGAAAAGTTGCCTAGAGTGTGGCGGGAATGTACACGGTGCTCCAAAAATCCCACAAAACAAAAAGGGTTTTCTCACCTTTGTAAATGAAGCCTGAATCCAAAGGTACAACTGCGGACCTGCAACCTACACACATAAATAAGAGGAACATGGGTTGGGATTGGGGGTTTGCCTTTAGGTCAAACCCCAATTTTGGAATTAACCAAGTAATGAAAGAAAGTACTTGCAAGTAGATGTAAATGAAAGACTGAATTGTAAATCACCTCAAGGGAGGTTGTAGTAGCAATGTTGATAGAAATGCTTGTGTGGAATTGCATGTTGAAATCAATCTCCTCTTCAATCGTTGAATCCTTGACTTGAATGCAACACCTAGCCTTGAATGGAGACTTGAGAGTGCTTAATGCTCAAAAAGAATGCTTGAATGCTCTTGAATGCTTGATCGCTTGTGCACACTCCAATATTATCCAACTTATGTAAATGAGAGAATGAATGCCCCCTTAAATACATGTTGGTGGATTTGAATTTTGTCATGGGCTGACATCGGAGGAGTTTCCTGCCCGAGGCACAACCCACAATGCATGCCCTAGGAAGGTTCCTGCCCCAAAATAGGGCAGGGACAGGGGTGCCATGCCCTTGTCCTGGGAGTAGAAGGGCACCATGCCCTTTTCTAAGGGGGGATAGTGGCACCACGCCCCTGTCCAAGGGGGAACAATGGTGCCATGCCCTTGCTCTACTGCATTGTCCATGGTAGAATGGAGTCAGGGTGATGTAGAGGCCAAGGAAGAAGTTGTTTCCACAAGCTAAGCAATTTTCGGTCTTTGATCAGGCTAGAGGATTTGAACTTACGTGTGTGAGGACCCTAATGCAGTAAAAAATTGCTATAGTCGCAATTTTATGACACTACATTTAGCCCCCACTTCAGCGAGAGTATAGGTAGATGCCAATACTGTCGGTAAAGTACAAGGAAATGTTGAAAGATTGAAAGACTTTTATCATGTCAAGGAGGCAAGATGTGCCAAACTGCAATAGACATAGGATCTTATGACTTCAATTAACAAATTAAAAGGGAGGATCAAGAAGGGGAGAACCATGAATGCAAGTAGCAAAGTTCCCTTCACTATGAGTCATGAAAGCAAGGATACAAAAGATTACAAAGCAAAACAAAGCTCACTAAATAACTCTAAGTATCACAAGAAGGAAAGTATGAGTGGAGTGTATGCCCCCACCTTAAAGCGATCGCATGCACCTTATCAGGAGTGATTGCTTTAAGGTAAGATACACCCAAGAGAGAGAAGGAAGGGGCACATTATCGCAAGGATTTAGCCCCCAATCGAGGAATAAATCCAAGGATAATGAACACAAAACATGAGCTAGTGTCACTCTCCTTGGGGTCAGTATGTTGTATGATAACTCATGTATATCATGTATGTATATGCTTATAATAATCTTCATTCCCCAAAGCAAGACACTACCTTAGAAGAAAGGGAAGAGAGGATGTCTTTTGAGTCAACATGAAAGAGACCAATAAGAGATCTCAATTCTTTGCATCGTCCCCAAGTAGACATTAAGGGAACAATAGAAGAACAAGGATACACACAGAAGAATGGTCACAAAAGAGAAAGAAAGGAGAGAGAGAAGGAAGATCTATAGTGCTAGTATTGCTAATCTATCACGACATCCACCTCTTGTTCTTGTTGATCATTATTTTGGGAAGAAGAGCAACATGCAAGAGGAGCGACATTGATCACAACAGGTGGAGCTATCACAAGATTCAAACAAGGACTATGCTCAGGTTGTAAGTCACTTTGTTCGATTCTAGGAGCTAGGATTAGAGTTTGTGAAAACTCATTTGATAGATGTTTGTCCACATCAACATACTCATACTCACTATCTGAAGCATTAGGAGTTGTATTTCCATTATGAATAACATTTTCACCAGTTTCTTCATCAAAGTTTAAAGAAAGAGGAGCAAGAGCACAAATAGGAGTAAAACGATCACATGTTTTATGCAACTTATGATTTGTAGATGTAGGTTGAACATCTTTCTTAGGAGAAAAGTGAATCATGTCAACTATCGGAGTCTGAGGAGATTGAGTATTTTGAGGGATAGCTTCACGAGCTCGAACACGACGTCTTCGTCAGCATTCTCTCGCACAATGATTTTGTCGATTCTTAGTGGAATGCTGAGAAGAAGGAGGAACACTGGAACAAGTAGGATTGCTTCTCTCCTTGATAGTGGAAGGTTTAGGTTGAGGTCTTTTTGGTTGAACAATAGGATAAGAAGGCCTCTTCTCGATAAGAGGAAGGAGGTGGAATTGTGCCATAGAAAGGAGGAATATTAGGCATAGGAAGGAGACCAATTCCATCATGAGGAGGAGGTATAGGTCTAACCTAAGGAGGAATATTGTTGTTCTCTTTAAGAGAAGGTAAAGTCACATCCATAGGGGTAGGTGGACAATCTTCCTTAGGAGGGTGGTTAGTTCTATCCAAGAGGGGAAGAACCTCATCTTGAAGAATAATAAGAATGTCAAGTGTTGGCGATCTAGGTTGAATTAAGGACAAGATCATATCGTTCTTCCATTTTTTATAAGATTAAAAAAGAGCATCGCTCCTTGATGGAAGAGATTGAAATTGTTTAGGCCAAAAGAGATCAATAGGAACACCGGGGCTTCTTTCAGATGGACGAAATAAGTTATGGTTCACAGTTATGATTTCTCCATTGTGAGGAAATTTACAACACTTGTGCATTGGAAAAGCAATATACTTCATTGAAGACAGCCAAGGATAGCCCAATTTCACACGGAATTGCTCAAAAGAAGATATGATAACAAAGTCAACATCCATGGATTTAGCATCAACTTCAACAAGAAGAGTGATAGAACCAATGGTAGTACAAGAGAATCCATCAAATAACTTCACAACTACATTTGAAGCATCATAAAGTGGTTTACGCAATCGTAAAGTGAAAAGATACTCTTCAGTTATGACATTAACCATGCAAGAGGGATCAATCGAGGCACCATGACAAGGGATATCATTAACCTTTGCCACTATGTATAAAGGGCCATTAGGTGCTCTAATGGTCTCACTAGGGTCAAATGTAATACAAGGATCCTTATGTGTATCTTGTTTTTCTACCATATTAACCAACTTTGGAGCCATAGAGGTGAATTCTTCAGAAGTTAGAGAATTAGGCACAATCTCAATAACGTTAGAGGTATGAGATGGCAAGGGCTCAGCTAAAATCTTAAGATTTTGATTAGGAGGAGCAACTGATTTATTCCCTTTATCATTCACACGTACCACAAATATTGTATTATTATCAATCAAGTCTTGAACCTTACTTTTCAATGCAAAACATTTCTCAGTATCATGACCAGGTTGACGATGAAATTGGCAAAAGGAATTGTTATCAAAATAAGGAGATGCAAGTTTGGAAGGATCAATTTTTTTTATAGGAGGAAGTTTGATAATATTTTTGTGCAACAACTGAGACATAATACTATGTAAGGATTCATTCAAAGGAGTAAACTGTCTTTCTCTTTGGAAAAATTTAGAAATAGAAGACACACCCCTTGTAGAATTCACATGGTTGTTGTTGATTGGATCATTGAACTTGATGAAACTTTTTGCTGGTTTGAACTTCACAAATGGTTGTTGAACACTCTCCCCCTTATCACTTAGAGCTATAGGAGTGGATTTCTCCATTTGACTCACAGCCAATTGATAATTGTGAAGTGTTGCACACAACTACAGAAAGGAAGTAAATGCAGACAAAAGAAGCTTTTCCCTAATATCTTTTTGCAAATTACAAATGAAAATTCTTTGAATATCATTATTAGGTACATGAAAAGAAATTTGAGCACACAAATGCTTATATCTACCAATGAAATCAATCACTTTTTCTTTAACACCTTGTTTACAATGTATTAAATTAATCAAAGTGATTTTAGGACCAATGTTGTTTTGAAATTGTTGGATGAAAGCATTTGCTAGTTGTTGAAAGGAAGTGATAGAATAAGAAGACAAGGAAAAATACCATTGTAAGGCCTTCTCTCTTAGTGTTCTTGTAAACAGTTTTGCAAGTAATCGTTGATTATAAGCAAAATCAGTGCACAAGGTTTGAAACTTTTTGACATGCATAAGAGGATCACCTTTTCTATTATAGAGTTTCAATTGAGGGATCTCCACATGGCACGGCTTTAACAATATCAAGAGAAAGTGGACTCGCAACATCAAAGGTAGGCACACTAAACTTGTATCGACTCATAGAAGCAATTTGTTGTTGTAAGAAAGACACGGTTTGATCAAGATTGTTAATTGTCATTTCGGTGGAATAATTGATGTTAGACATAACATAGGTGATGATTGGGTAGGAAAAGGGACACTTAAAGGAGGAATAAAGTTGTTGAAGGAATTGCCCCCTTATGTCACACTGATTGGTTGAGGAATAATAGCAACACTCATGGAAGACATAGGTAAAGATGGAGGATTAAATGAAGAAGAGGGATCTCCCCCATGACCTATGGTTGTAGGAATGACATTTTGATTTGAAGTAGTCATGATGTTAGATGTGGAAGTAGGAATACTAGTCATAGAATTAGTCAAAGGAATAGAGAAATTGACTTGTGTTGAAGGATGTGAATAACTTAGGGTTTCAGCACAACTCTTGATAGGCATGACATTAGAATCAACAATATGTGCAATGCAACACAATATATCAATACCATTCTTATCACTTTGAAGCATGCACTTAAGACCTTCAATTAATGGAAGAGCTTCACTATTAGGATATTCTTGGGACATCCATTGATGAAAGCTACCGAAATGATTATCTAATGTAGAAAGTTGATCTAAAGAAACCCTAGTGAAAGCTTCTTCTCCATCATGAGATTCATCAATAGGCACATGATTAGGATGGGAAAAATTAGCATGATCCTCATTAAAGAAGTCACCCAAATTAGGCTCTATCTCCTCGGTAATTAAACCTTGGGAATTCTTAATTCTAATACTTAGTCTAAAGGGGATAGGATAGGTAGGACTAATAGTGGTAAAACTCATGCACTTGAGGGAAATTTTGAATTTTGAATTGTGGAGCAAAGCTTACAAAATTGAGTAATGCAAAATTTAAGAAAATAATGATTACACAATTTGAACTTTGTTGGGGGAAGAGGATGAAACAATTTACAAAAATAAAAGGAAATTGGAATTTTTAAAATTAAGGCCAAGGGAATACCTTTTAATTTTAAAATTCGAATTTTTAAAATAAGGGTAGACTATAATTAACCTCTTAATTTTAAAAAATTTCTTGAAAGTTGAAATGTTGAATTTGGAAGGTATTTTCAATTCTAAAGGGTTCAAAAATCGATAAAATTAGACAATCTTCAGATTTAAGCTAGTAAATACAGTCATAACAGTCTCCCAAAATTTCGGGAAAAAAACCGAGGACTGTGGCGAGAACGCACATGGTCCGACCAATTTTTTTCAAAATTTTTAGGGATGGATATTACAATGATTTTAAAGCTAACCCCAAAAAATTGGCGAATTTTATGACTTCTAAATGGGTGAAATGAAGGCACAAATGTGAAAATAGGACTCTATTAAGGTTTTGAAGAAAAAGATGAATTGAATTACAATTTTGAAAAAGGTCAAACCTAATGGATAGGGACACCTTGGAAAATATTTATAAATCTTAATGTCACTGAAATTGATTTGAAATTCACACAAAATCTAAGTAATTTTTAAATTAGGGTTTTATGACCTAACCATTTAATTTTAAAATTTGAATTTTGGGAAAAAGGGGGAAATTGAAAATTTGAATTGTAGGATTGAAGACAAATCTGAGAAGAATAAAAAATCTGAAAATTAAATGGAAATCTAATTTTTTGCAAAAGTTCAATATGATTTTTGAAAATTAGGGTTTTAACAAGTAACCTCTCAATTTTGTAAAATTTAATTGCAAATTGAACAAGACAATGAGGAAATTGAATTTGACAATAAAAACAATTTTCAAATCTAAGATAACCACAAGCAATTTTTACAAATCACAAGTTCAATGTTAGTTTAAAAACTAGGCCTTTAAATGAATTAACCACTAAATTTGTAGAAAGTTGAGACTTGTAAATGAAAAATATGCAATGTTGTTCAAAGGAAAGAATGCAAGACGTCAGATTTACCAAAATGTAATGGTGGGAAAATGGTGAATGATAAACCAAGAAGGAAAACTACCCTCTCCCTCAAAGAGAGATAAGAGTTTCGCTATTGATTACCATTCAAGAACTTTTCACCGTTACATTAGGAAAGGGAGAGGATAATTCACTAGATTCAATCTCTCCACACGAAGATGGTAGATTGAATTGTGAATGAAATTAGAATGATAAGTCGATTCCCTCTTCCTTGTTTGAAATGGAAAGGAATTTGATTGAATTATGTACTACAAAAGTGACAAAGAACTGATTATAAATTGAGATCGGAATTTGGGATGAAGCTATGCACTTGGATCTAGTAGTAAAATGTTGAGACGAAGTCGCCCTATGAATTTGAGGAAAAGTTGCCCAAACCATGGTGGGAATGTATACGGTCCTCCAAAAAATCTGCAAAATGAAAAGGATTTTTCTACCTCTACAAATGAAGCTTGAATCCAAAAGTACAACTTCACACCTACAACCTACACATAGAAAAGAGAGGAAAATGTGTTGGGATTGGGGGTTTACCTTTAGGTCAAACCCCATTTTCAGAATTAACCAAGTAATCAAAAAAAGTACTTGCAAGTAGATGTAAATGAAAGATTAAATTGTAAATCACCTCAAGGGAGGTTGTAGTAGCAATGTTGATAGAAATTTTTTTATGGAATTGTATGTTTAAATCAATGTCATCTTCAATGGTTGAATCCTTGACTTGAATGCAACACCTAGCCTTGAATGGAGACTTGAGAATGTTCAATGCTGGAAAAGAATGCTTGAATGCTCTTGAACGCTTGATCACTTGTGCACACTCCAATCTTATCCAATTTCAACTTATCCAACTTATGCAAATGAGAGGATGAATACCCCCTTAAATACATGTTGGTGGATTTGAATTTCTTCACGGGCCGACATCAAGGGAGTTTCCCACCCGAGGCACAACTCACAATGCATGCTCTAGGAAGGGTCCTACCCTAAAATAGGGTAGGGATAGGGGCGCCATGCCCCTATCCTAGGAGGACAAGGGTGCCACGCCCCTGTCCAAGGGGGGATAGTGGTACCATGCCCCTATCCTATCCCTTTTTTCAGGGAAGAATGCGGTCGGGGTGTTGCAGAGGCCAAGGAAGTAGCTATTTTTGCAAGTTGAGCAATGTCTGGTCTCTTATCAGGCTAGAGGATTCGAACTCACGTACGTGAGGACCCTAATGCACTCGAAAATTGCTAGGGTCACAATTTTATGACACTAAAATAACAATGAGTAAATGTGTATGTCTTGTGTAGTATAGATGTATAGGATGCGTGTGAAATAATGTGATGTGGATGTGAATGATATGCAAATAGATTTGATTGAAAAGGCATGTGACAATTAGTTGAGAAGAGCCTTGATACTATTTGATAATAGTGTTTGAGATTAGATGTATTTGCAATGATATTGGACCCTTGACACATAGATTCAAGGTCAATATCATGATTAGGAGATCCTATTCTTTTTCAGTTCTGCTATTCCTTTCGAAAGACAATGTGTCTCTCTTGGTAGCTACGTGTATCTTGCCTTGAAG
Source organism: Cryptomeria japonica (assembly GCF_030272615.1). Taxonomy (NCBI): domain Eukaryota; kingdom Viridiplantae; phylum Streptophyta; class Pinopsida; order Cupressales; family Cupressaceae; genus Cryptomeria; species Cryptomeria japonica. The sequence continues at coordinate 188,893,204 of NC_081408.1, forward strand.
CAATGAGTTTTGGCTGTGCAAGTCCTTTGTATCTTTCCATAATGTTGTGTGCCTTTTTAGTTAGCATGTCTGAAGAAATGAGCTCTCTAGATCGTGGCCTAATTATTGTAATAATTTATATCTATATATTGTGAGTGTGATTGTCTTTATGTTTTTTCCCTTCTTGGATTTTCCACATAGATCTAGTGTTCATGAGTTGATTGTATTTTGTTATTTCATGATTTCATCACAGTAATATGTTAGTAGTGGTTTGAAGTTTAACAAATCAACAATAAAGTTGAGTTAGAGATCCAGACTAATTCACGCCCACTCTCAGTCCTATTGTGTGTTCAATAGTAAATTCAACTATTTTGGCCAACTATTCTATTGATCATCATGCATTTCTTTATACTAAAGCATTGATTTGTTAGAAATATTTTAATGTAGATTCAGTGGCAAGCTAACAAAGTTGCACTTGAGGTGGCCCATTTACAAGTTCTCCTTAACCTCGAGAGAGATGCCCCTTCTATAGTTGCCAATATTCCTTTGTCTTCCTCTTCCTAAAAGGGCTTTCTACCTTCTCATGGGAATGTTTGTAGACATGCTCTCTTTACTTGAGATAGTTGGAGGCTTCCTCCTAGGCTTCTCCCATTGCTATGTGAAGGATTTTGCTTAGCAAGGTTGTTTGTAGTCTCCTCTTTGGTGCTTTTCCTCTCCGATTCTAGGTGATCTACTCATGCTAATTATGGTGAGATTTATTTGACAACAAGCTCCCTTGGTTGGCTATTGCAATTTTCCCTTCTCACTATTCATAAATGAAAAGATACAAATAAAGATAATGACAGATGAAACCATCTTTATGGACACTCCACACCCTACTGATGTATGGAGCAAAGTAGATGGCCATGATCTTCTTGCTCACCTCTATTACTACTCTCCTCATGTGATGACTTTGTTTATGTTTTTATATTCTAAATAATTTATGAATGTATCTCTTTCCATCCATTTTTATAAAAATATGTGAAAAAATTAAACAAATCTTACCTTCAAATTGCTTGTCATAAAAAATAAAATACAGAACGAACAACAAAACTATGTGACTAGGGTTTTGTGTTGTTTTTATTATTATAATAAATAACGCTGACTTTTGCATGGGAAAGGCATCTTTTTGTCTCCATGCACGAGGCATTTTCACATCAATAGTTAGTACTGAATTTTGTAAGATTGAATTTTTTTTTATTATTATCATAAATAGTTATGACTTTTCAACAAAGCAAATATCCATATTTAACCTTTTGATTGTAATAATAAATAATGCTAGGTAACTAGTGTGAAGGATCCTCACCATGTGACCCCATCAATTTTTGGGTTTATGGACGCAATTGTTTAACATTTAAATCTTGTAACATGCAAAAGATGGCTATCTAATTTGCATCGAAAAAACTATATTCACACAGTTGTTTAGTCTACCATGTTAGCACATGTAAATCAAATTTTCCTCCATGTTTTATGGGATTATAATTGTGGATTTTTGTTTTAATCCCATGACTTGGATAAAACTATTTTTTGCTTGGTTGTTAAGCTAACTAAAGAATATCTCTATTTTTTAGTTTTATTCCCGGTTTTCCTTCATTTTTTGCTTTGATGAAGGCTCTATATATTTTGTAATTAATTCATTTATAAGTAATCAATCAATCAATGAAATAGTTGTATTCTCATTCTTCTCTCAAATTTTCTCTCTATTCTACAAGTTTGCTTCTTTCTTTCTAGCTAAATCTTATTGCGCTATACAGATTTAGATAAAATTTTACATGGTATTAGAGTGCATAGATGCTGGAAAGAAGAATCATTAACAATCTTTTGCAATAATTTTTTTATTGTCTTGGGGGTTGTCTGTAATTTTAATTTATATATTCATGAACTGAAATAAAGTTCCAAAAGGGGGTAATCTAAGTCTAAAATGAGAATAAAATATCATCCATCTGTCATCACTTTGGGAGAAGGAAATTACGAGTCCTGACATGATGGAATCCTAAATCACTGTAGATGGATTCATCTATTGCCACATTTGTATGGGATTATTCCTGAACCAAGTACTTGTTTGCAAAAATCTGCATGAGAAAGTAGAAATGATCATTTTTCAGGATTAATTGGTTTAAGTGTTGGGGAACACACATCATGGACTCTATGACATATTGAGTTCCCTTGCATTCTTTGGGATACTTTATGGGAAATGTATGAAGATTCCATTGAACCTCCATTCCCAAATGATCTAACTATAGATATGCTTCACTCCCTTGATAATGATGATGATCCTATGTATGATGATGACACTTAAGAGGAAATTTCTTATTGGAAGAGTTTTGATTGTCTTAATTACACAAAGACATCTCCTCTTGCTTCTCCTTTTTGTAAACCTCTAGTACCGCAATTATTCAGTCACCTCCACCTACCAGTTTGATAGAGATTTTGGCTTCTCCATATGCTACCTCAGATTCTCTTCAACAAGTTCATTCTTGTCTTCTCGATGAGAGAGATATCATCCTATCAGACATTTATAATTTATTTGTTGAATCTCCTCCTTTATCACGATGACAACATTGAGGACACGTGTCATCTCTCTGATGTCAGCTCCCATCTAGATGCATATTCTTTTGGTTTGGATTCTCTTGTTCTCTCTCTGCCACTCCATTCTACTATCTTGCCACATCTTGATTCACATCCAAACAAATCTCACTCTTCAATGGTCATTGTTCTTGAGTCTTATATGGCAAAGTCGCAGTGCAACATCAGATTGGAGAAATATGAGTATTTTTGAGAACCATTCATTTTTATTCCTTCATACTTTTCACTTGAGTGGGATTTCAGTAGTTTGATAGCTCGAGGTTTCTATCTTTCAAAAGGAAGAGGTATCATTTGTTGTAGAGGAACCTACTACAACATTCACCATGCTACATTTTGTATTAACATTCTTTCTCTTCTTTGTGGAGGCATATATGAGCCCTATCTTTTCATTTTCACTTTCTGCGAAAACTTCTTGGGGTGAAGGACATTGCAGCATAAAAGTTGCCATGCAGAATCAATGTAAATTTTTAAGGAGGGTTTTATTCCCACTAGGTTTTCTCTCTTTCCTCTTTCCTTTCCTTAGGCTTTTGTCTCCTTAGTTAGACTTAAGGGGGGGTGTCAGTGCACGCAAATCGTTTTTCCTTCATGTTTTATGGGATTATAATCATGGATTTTTGTTTTAATCCCATGAGTTGGATAAAACTATTTTATGCTTAGTTGTTAAGCTAAGTAGAGAACATCTATGTTTTTTTAGTTTTATTTCTGTTTTTCCTTCATTTTTTGCTTTGACGAAAGCTTTATATATTTTGTAATTCATTCATTTGTAAATAATCAATCAGTCAATGAAATAGTTTTATTCTCATTCTTCTCTCAAATTTTCTCTCATTCTGCAAGTTTACTTCTTTCTTTCTAGCTAGATCTTACTTTGTTGTGGAGGTTTAAATAAAATTTTACATGCCACATAAAAGGACAAATACTCCAACGCAATTGGAATATAAAGCTTTGAATAATTACATAGCTCTCGAATTAATTAGTTCTTTAAAATATGTCGTTTAGGAGCGAAGGTTCTCCGTTGTTTAGGGGAAGAGGGAAGGAAGATCATCAACTGAGGTACTTATAGGCAACGTAGATAGATAATATTCAAGTTGGATAAGCCATGGAAGCTAAGGGTGAACAGATCGATGGATTTGTGAATGATGCTGAAATGCCTTTAATTGTTGCAATAAATGAAGGAGATTTAGGTCATTCTGTTTTTCCCCGCTTATTAATTTCTAATAATATCTATTACTATATGTGTATTTACTTATGTTAGAGTGCTACCATGAGACTAGTCTCCTTAGTAGATAGCATGCCTTCTTTGGAGCGAGGATGATTGTAGTTTTCACCCATTACAGATTGTTTGTCCTTGGTATTTATTTATGACTATCGTATTTAATCTAAGATTAGTTTCGTTGTTCTAACAGTATTTAATTTATAGTGAATGCCACTTGACAATAATTTGGGATGTCTATCTTACAGATGAGGTGAAGCGTATATTAGATTCACCACATCCAGAAGAGCTACTCAATGTAAAGGACCAGCATGGCAATGCGCCCCTGGATATTGCTGTTCGTATAAACTATGTGCATATAATACGGCAGCTAACAGAGGAGAAAGTATGGGAGAAACTTTGTGGAATATGGAAGAAACATTGTGTTTGTACTAATGAGGACGGAGAAACTCCCATCTGTATGGGAGCGAAATTGGGGCATCGGGAAGCAGTAAAAGAGTTGATAGAGATCAGACCAGACGCTGTTGAAATACCAAATAGTTGTGGAATGAACGTGCTACACTTAGCTGCCCAAGTTAGCCAAATGCGAATTGTTGATTACTTGAATGGATACTGGAAAGAAACAAAAAAGGTAGATTTATTTAACTTGGTGAATCAGGGACTTAAGAAGCCTCATGGAGCTGAAAAAACTTAAAAAATAAAGCCCTTGGAATGGGGAGACACACCTCTTCAGATTGCAGCAAGGAACAAAAACTTCAATGTAAGTTTCTTTTTATTCCAAGCATTTATTGTCAGTGTCAAAGATCTTATTTTTCTAAAACCTTCGTCCGATTCGTTTAACTACACGTTCTATAGAAAATCTGCAACGTTTCTTTATCAATTTTTAGATTGTGTTTAATCTTTCAAATTCAGTCCAATTTATGATACAAACTTAAAAAAAAATACTTTGTCAATGAAACATATTTTTATCTGAAATTACACCAGCTTTTTTAGTGAAATCTATAATAGATTTCAGATAACACTTAAACAAATTAAATCAACAAGAAACTATTTAAAATTTACAGCATGAAACCCTAGGTTTCCAAAATAGCTTAGTGGGCCTAAAAACTGTGAAAATGAAACTATCTCCATGAGTATGTACAGAAAAAGAAAACCAACTCCAAAGCTCTAAAAAAAGGAGTCAACTATGGGCTCTGTAACGGCCTCAAAAAGGAAAAGACCAACTGGAAACCTATCTCATTAATTCTCACCTCCAGGCATGGGCGAAGGCATTGGGGCACGACCTCTTCCAAGACCCCTGCGTGGAGGACGACCCCTTCCTCAACCAGAAGCACGACCGAAACCTCGGCCACCACCTCGCCTACTCTGCTCCACTTGGGGACCCTCTACTTTTGTTTTGGGAGGTAGGACACCATTGAGTCTAGCAAAGTCTAGGAATTCTTCATCCTTGACCGTGTCCTCCGGATTGTCCCCAAGAAACCTCCATTTCAGAAATCTGAGGGCCATGCCTACAAAAATTTTGAGCTTTTGTAAGTCCTTTCCCGTCACGTCGAGCATAAATGGGTAGAATTTGATCAGTTCTCTTGGAGCATTGAAGAGGATTCTCTCGCTTGACGGACTTCTTGCAATTCGAGCAAGATGTCACCTAGGAAGAGTCTTTTGGTGAGGGTCCAGACTTCTTGTTTATCAAGCTTTAGGTCCATCAGGGAGGCGACAAACTGATACGAGATGCTCGTGTTGTCTCGGGGGTATTCTTCACTGCTAATATGCCCACTGCCAAGAATGAGCTTAATGGCTAGGATGACCGTTGACTCAAGAAATAGGAGCCTCTTCAATCTTAGGTCCGTGATTTTTCTCAAAGAGACTTGACGGGTAGATGCCGAGAGAGAGATGGGAGTGTCTGCTCCAAAACAAGAGATTGGTCTCGGGTAGACACTCATTATAAATTCAAACAACTCTTCACCAGACATCGCTTAGAAACTTGTAGTAACTTGAGCTTCTGTGTGGGCGGTTACAGAGAGAATCCGTTGATAGTCTTGCAAAGGAAGCCGAATAAAAGCTAAAGACCGTTGTCTTCAACATGCATTAATGAGAAATGCCTTGCAATGAATTCGGCTGCAAAGGTGGGAAGGGATATCTGTATAACATCATGCCAAATCTCGAGGCTAAAAACTTGAGCTCTATCCAATGGACAGTGCATGCCTCGTACTTGGAATGATGGTGGACCGCAAGCTGTCATTTCGGGATGAGAGTGGGAGAATTTGCTATTAGAAAGGCCAAATATGAATGACGTCATGGTTGATGTGATGGCAGAAAAGTTAATGCCTACAAATGAAAACAAGAAACTATTTCAAATAAAATATATTTTACATATCCTTGTTTAATTTAGGGATGTAGCAATCGTAATTGCTCCATATTACATGAGATTTAACTATAATTTTCTGCACTTTTTGCATATGACACAAATGGGATTTCTAAATATAGGATTTGCATTGTTATTGTATGTGTTTGTTATTCACATGAAGGAGTCTATGATATCTAAAATGTATATATAAAAGTTAATTTGTAATGAATTCTTTTATCTCTGATCTATATCAATTAAGTTTCCTGTGTTCGATTGAATCAATAGAAAGATTTATTTGCTGTGTAACAATTTGTCTCTTCAAGGGAGGGACTGAATTATTAATGTTTCTTTTACTCCTAAATTTGAATGTGAATATTGTAGATGGTGATTTCGCTGCTGAACATACGGGGCATAAAGAAGGGGGCGTTCAATGAGGCAGGCTTAACAGCCGTGGACATTGCAAGACAAAACACGGAGTACCACGAAAGTTACGAGATAATTGCACTACTGGCTAATTATCCTGCCAAGAGCAAACCTTTCCTGTATAGCGCTCCAAAGGTGAGTGCCCAAAAATACGAGAATGCCATTAACATGGTCCATAAAACATATGATGACAGGCGCAACTCGGAATTGGTGATAGCAGTTCAAGTGAAGTCTAATCAAATCGAAATGGCTTGAATCTCACACATTAAGCTTGTATTTTTAAGTTTAAAAGTGTTAAATATTTAGAATTGACTGACATTTTTAGGTTTAATATGTTGCTAAATGTATGTTATCATACTAAGAATACACTTCTAAGCTTAAAAGTGTTACACTCAGAATTAATTAGCATCCTCTAGACTTAATTTGTTGCTTACTGTATGCTATTTAAGACTAAAAGCTTAATCAAATGGGAATGTCTTAAATCACACACACTAAGCTTATATTTCTAATTTAAAACCTAAAAAGTTGTCATGAGATAATTTTTAAAGAATCATTCTTTTAAACATTTGATTTATTTTTGTACCATTAGAATAAATAAATCTAACCTCATTATGAATAAGCTATTCACATCCTTTAAATATGTCATGCAAAATTAGTTGCATAGGGAATGCAAGATTATCTTGTTTTATTATTATAATAGGAGAAGTTTCTAAGGTTCTTTGATTCATAAACAATGATTATATGAGTGGACTTTCTTAATGTGGCACTGCATGGAGTTACTTCAACAAGTAGGCATTTTCTAACTCTATACCTTGATTAAACACTACCTAACATTCATATGATATTAAACATTATGAATGGTTAATATTTTTCCTTATTTTTACCTCTAATTGACACTCCATGTGTATAATGACAAATTAATAGTAAAATCTACCCATCTTAAAAAAATTTGCATTAACATAGATTATGGCTTGGACAATTCTATGAGGGATCAACATATAATATTATGATATTTTAATCAGATTTTTATAAACTATTTTATGTTTTGAGATAATGTAAACTATTGGTTTTTGAGATTTTTTAAATGGATTGTATATGTTCATTTTAAGAAAATCAGATGGTGATTTGTGAAGTTTTTAATGTAAAATTTAATAACCCATTTCTTATAGTTAACAATAATTTCAAAAAATGGCATTTTTTTCGATATCACATAAATTTTTTACATCATAGTATTATATTACAAATTCTTTAAAATAGATTAGGAATATCAAACTTAGTGTGTAGGGAAATTTCATTTTATAGGTTTATTGGATATGATATAACATTTTTTCTTTGTTAAAATAAGGACATCAATATTTAGTCTATATTTTTTTTTCCTCTCTCTCTCTCTCTCTCTCTCTCTCTCTCTCTCTCTCTCTCTCTCTCTCTCTCTCTCTCTCTCTCTCTCTCTCTCTCTCCCACACACACACACACACACACACACACATACACACACACACACATGTATGAAACAAAGATCTTGATGTTTAATACAAAACCTAATTTCACAAGAAATAAAATTAAAAAATATACTCAAAATTATAATTTTTTGAAAAAAATCTTTTTTACAAATTCTTTCATTTGATCTTCCAATATAATATTAGCAAAGATATCTAGACAGTGAGATGGTATCAATGAGCTATAAGAGACAAGCAAGTGCATGTTCTATCTAGAAGAATATTGAAAAATATAAAATATGAAAAATATTAGATAAATGGATTACCTAAATTGACTTATTGAACTCACAATATGATACAAATATAAATAGAAAAGAGAAAATTCTATCAATAATAATAGCTACAATATAGAATAGTCATATGAAATTCTATGTAAGCAAGCACACCTAAGTAAGCTTATCCATATTTAGATATTTTCCTCTAGCAAGCACACCTAAGCAAGCTTATTCTACACTAATACACCCCTCAAGCATATCTTAGGTGGATACAAGAAAATTAGGTCCCAACAACAATGCTTGATGAGGTTCTCATGTACAAAAATCTCTCACAAAGAAGGGAAAGGAAGAAAATTTAGAGAGAAAAAACTTCCCACAAAAGAGAGAAAAGAAGAGGACTAGAAGACCATTTTTGAACAGGATGAATTCTCTAATTGTTGATCAAATTCTTTAGCTGATGCCCTACTAAAAAGAATCTTTGGATTATCTTTGTGAATTATCTTAGAAGTCTCATCTAGCAAGATGTACAAAAATAAAATAACTATTAGAAGAGAAAGATAGGTCTACTGTATAGACTAATTAGAAGTTCTAGAAGAAGTAAATGAGAACTCTAATGTAGCAACAACTATTGAGTAAGTGTTATCAAAGACATTCTAAAAGAAATGAATACAAAAAAAGTCCATGATAACCCTCCAAAAATTGAATGTTTATATCAATTCATAATTACAATGCCCCATATAATTCTCCCATAAAATTGATTCCTTAAAAGTTTAGTGCGTGAACTTGAACAACCCCCTAATTTTTTACAATGTATATAAGTTTAATTCTTAGATAAATGTTGCTTCATTTACACTTTAGAAAATACATATAAGGGGGCAAAATTCTTACATGAAAAGAAAAGAAAAACTTGTCAATCACGTGTAAAATTGTTGCTTTATGCAAAGCCCAAGGAGAAAGACTATAGTATGAGATAGAAACAACCTCTATCTTATGAATTTTATACACTAAAAAAAAGCCAAAAAATTGTATAGTGTGCACAAAGAATTGGATTTAATACCAAATAAAGATGTTTGCATCTACAATTGCCTTTCACTTAGATAGATCTTGCAACCTACACTAGAGAATACATGAATTGTAAGGGAGAAGTATGGATAGAAAAGACAAAAAAAGGAACCATCACATATGCAAAACACTCCTTTTTTTTTTTTGAATTTACACCTCTTTCAAAAAAAAAGCTATATTGTCTCTACAAAAAATTAACACCCATGGAAGAACAAATACCTCATCTTGTGGGTCTACAAAGTTTCTCTTTTGATTTTTAAATATTTGAACACAAAAAAATTGCACTTACACAATGTGAAGTCACACTAGAATGGATGACCATGGCTTTGTTATATTGGATTGGCCAATGCTTAGATCAACAAGGATAATGAAGTTGGTTACAAAAGATGAAATTTAGCCTGCAATAAAAGAATTGACCTTCAAAAAATATTTCATATATAAAAAGAATGATTGGGTCATTTGCAAATGGCTACAATCTTCCATATAACACAAGTGAAAAATCATTTTAAATGTCATTTCTCAGTCTACAATTTTCCTTGCATAAGGTTATTAATAGATATCTATCCTCCTACAAAAGGAATAAATATCTTTGTCAATATTGTGACCTACACAAAGGCTTGTTCTACTTTTCTAGTCTACTCAACCTACCATATGAAGGAGGTGGATGGATGAACCATTAACAACATATCATGTAGAGTGTTAATGACAAACAACAATCCATAATTATTAAGACAATAATAGAATATAAACTTAGAAAGGTTGTTGGTGTAACATCAATATCTATTGATTATTAACCATTGAAAAGGTAAATACATAACTCTATAGAGTTGTCCAAAAATTGTGTATCTACATTGGATTACAAAACATGAAGTTCAGATTTGAATTCAACATGATGATCATACATTGTTTTCTGAATGGATTTATAAAGCCTTATTTTCTCATGAAAAAAATCTTACAGGAATGTAGATACCATATAAATAACATTATACTAATTTTTAAACTATAAAACTAACCTACGTAAATGTAATATTCTAACATTCCCCCCTTATTACATTCATCCAAAAAAAAGTGGAGCATTGCAAGGGTTAAACACAACCCTTCTAAAGACTTTGATGAAACACCTTCACTAATTCTCCTTGCTCACCCAAGAAACACCAAAATAACTACATCAGTGGATCTCCTATTGTAGAACTTGCATCTATCTATGGAACATGAGATCTAACATTAAAGTGTTTCCAACCTCCATGCACAATGAGACACATTTCCTCTGAAATTCCACATCTCCTTTGAGTGCATCTAATGCCTTCTCTAGTGTTACACATGAGACACGTTTCCTCCAAGAGTCAACAACTTCTTTGAGTGTGTTTGATGCCTCCTCAAGAGTTGTGAAAATAATTCTCCCTCTAAATTATATAAATCAACAATGAAACATCTGCACATGAGACATGCAATTGTCCTTGTCAATATCCTTGAACATTAACATTATACACATTTGCACTTATTCCTTTAAATAAATTCACACGTATTCCTCTAAAATAACTCCCCTGTGATTTGCACTAATAAGGAATCATGTAGACAAATTCCTTCAATGAGAATTCCATAAATAATCAGTAAAACTACTTGATGTAACCCTATCTCACTTCACATTCTATAGAGGGAAAAAAGTGAACCGCTATGATAAGTAGGTGATAGCCTCTCAAGGACACACTACTTAACCTCTCTACTTAGGATGTGGTACAAAATATAGAACCTTTAGGTACATCTTAGATGACATTAAATGTGCCACAAAGGCTCTTTCATGTAATCTAGTGGCACTCCATTTGAGTATGCATGCATGGGTCTAAGATGATAGCACAACATGCTATCATTCTGTATGGGCAAAGTTAGAGAGTCCGTACAAATAACGAACTATGATCAAAATGTGCCTAGTTAACAAAGACTAAGTAAAACAACAATATTAAAAGTAAACATGACTATCTATTATTTAAAGAAAAGGAGAGAAGGAAGAGGTGTAATCTCATAGCTGGTCCATGCTTGAAGTCTTCAACTAGCTCCCTAAATCTACTCGGCAACCTCCACATAGGATGAATGAGGATGAGAAGGTTGTGGCTATATTTTTAGAGGCCTGCGACAATCTGACCCCCATTTTGGATTTTCCACCTCCATAGAGAAATAAGGTACATAATTAATAATAAACACAATGATAGATTTAAAAAAAACAATCTTGACAAATATGCAATGGATAATTAAGTAAATAGAAGAAGAAAAAGACTCCCCTTTGATACCCAACATGAGAAGCTTGTCAAGTGAAATGGAAAGATAAGTTGGTCTTCCTCTATTCTAACAATGTTGAGAGTGAGTGAAAGCCAAGAGCACAACCATAAATATTTGAAGTGAAACAATGTACAAGTGTGTGAGTTAGTGTAAATGTTATTGCAATTTCCAATTTAATGAACAAGTTATATGCAAGATGGTGTATTTAAGATTTTGGTATTATGACTATGACAATAATATTGTTGTCTTTCTTTTGCTGCAGGTATGGAGGATGAACATGTATCGATTTCAATGTCATCCCCTTTCTTTTGAATGATGCATATATAGTAAGGTACTCACAATCAAGTGGCACCTTGATCGAACATGTCTAACCAAGATGTCACTTGGTCGTGACTCTTACAAATGTCAACTGATCCACTCAGTTCTATGATAAGTAATTGGTGCCATTGTAAATGATAACAGATTGATATAAACACACCCGATAATGAATCGATATCAAAGCAAACAAGCCCGATAACTAATAGCATTACATATGCTATCGAGTTAATACCCCGATAGTATATTAATGTCGATTCATAAATGAATGGACATTAATATGCTATCGGGTTACTAGCTTGATAGCATTTAGATTGACTCTTAACTATGTTAAGCAAGTCATTGATCTAATCCATATTTATCTAATGTCAATATCATAATCATGATCAATGTTACAATCTGATAAACATATTCAGTTCAGAAAGCATAAATCAGATAATCTAATAGCATAGATGAGTAAACCAAAACAGAATAGAGGAGATTAACGGGTTAGGAAAGTCTTATCTTGCAGAAGCTACTAATGCATTAACACTCCCTCTTAGCTTTGGAAGATAGATAAAGTAACCTGCATCACATTTCTTTTCCATAATGTCACTCTCCATAAATGAATCGACATTAATATGCTATCGAGTTACTAGCCTAATATCATTTAGATCGACGCTTAACTATGTTAAGCAAGTCATTGATCTAATCCATCTTTATCTAATGTCAATATCATAATCATGATCAATGTTACAATCTGATAAACATATTCAGTTCAGAAAGCATAAATCAGATAATCTAATAGCATAGATGAGTAAACCAAAATAGAATAGAGGAGATTAATGGGTTAGGAAAGTCTTATCTTGCAGAAGCTACTAATGCATTAACACTCCCTCTTAGCTTTGGAAGATAGATAAAGTAACTTGCATCACATTTCTTTTCCATAATGTCAGTCTCCAAGAATATATATCATCTATACATATGATATGAAGTACCACCATGACATAAGATAGAAATATAAAACATCACTCTAAGTATGTAACATAGAGTATCACCTAACCATGTGATGTAAAAGATTCATCATTTCATTATGACAAGATATCACCTGAACACGTGATATCAGTATTGCCTAAACACGCAATACTAAGAATAAACATATGAGGATGGCTAGATTCTCATCGTATCCAAGTTGTGATATGTGCACAAACATTTTATACAAATGTTTTATCACAACACCATCATGGCACATCCATGACATACCAGAGATCCAATATGATAACTGGTTTAGAGAATCATAAGATCATCACCTTATGATGTCTGCATACAAGTGTTCATAATCTGAGAGATCACCACCTCTTAGATATGAACACAGGGGGTGAAACCCAGAATGTCTCAACATGACAAAAGAAGTTTGCACATTAAACATCTTATTTACAAACTAGATTACCTTTATATCATACCTAAACCTTTTCTGAAGTGATCAACCTTCACTCTGGAAAGTGCTTTGGTCAGAATATCTGCAGTCTGATCTCCTGTACTAACATATCCCAATTTGATCACATTTTTGTCTACCATGTCTCGTACATAATGGTATGGAATCTCAATATGCTTAGATCTGTCATGAAATACTGGATTTATAGAAAGCTTTATGGAGCTCTGGTTGTCACAGTGGATGACATTGGGTTTCATGGGTTCACCAAATAGTCCCACAAGCAACTTCCTAAGCCATACTGCCTCTCGAGCAGCCATGGAAGTTGCAATGTACTCGGCCTCAGTGGAACTTTGTGCTACAAAAGACTGTTTTCTGCTAATCCAAGAAATCATGGCTGATCCTAAACTGAAGCAACACCCTGAAGTGCTTTTCCTGTTATTAGTAAGTCATCAACATATAGAATCAATATTAACATATCACCTTTATTTTGTTTGTAGTAAAGATTTGGATTTGCATTGTTTTTAGAGAAGCCTAGTTTTAGAGAGATAGGTGTCAATTCTTTCATACCAAGCCCTGGGGGGCTATTTAAGCCCATAGAGAGCTTTCTTGAGTCTGCACACATGAGACTCTACACCCTGAATTTCAAATCCTTCAAGTTGCTCTAGGTAGACTTCTTCTGAGATCTCACCATTAAGAAATGTTGTCTTAACATCCATCTGGTGCACCTTCCACCCTTTTGCTACTACAATGGCTAGTATTGTTCTTACTGAGGTATATCTGCCTATAGGTGCAAAGGTTTCTTCATAATCTATTCCTTCCCTTTGAGAGAACCCTCTACCTACAAATCTGGCCTTGTGCTTTTCAATACTGCCATCTACAACATGTTTGATTTTAAAACACCATTTAGATGAAACAACAGATTTCTTAGTAGGCCTAGGAACGATCTCCCAAACATCATTCCTCATAATGGACTAATACTCTTCAGACTTGGCATCCTTCCATACTTGATGTTTAAGTGCATCTGATACATTGTTTGGTTCAGCTTTAGAGAGATCATTCATAAGATCAACATAGCTAGTGAATTTATTAGGTCTTTTGCTTTCCCTGAAGGAGCAGCAAACTTCTGAGCTTCTGCTACAGTCTTGGTGGCCCATAGAGGTCTTTTCTTGAGGTTTTCTCTAGGTAGGATTGGAGTTTCACCTATAGTTTCCTCAAGATTCTCCCTCTGAAGCTCAGGAGTAGGATCTTCTTCTATGTTAGGAGTGGGGATATAGATTTTAGGCTCTATTGTACTTAGGGCTCTTTTGAAGGCTAAATCTTCTTCAAAGATTACATCCCTACTAAGTTCAATATTTCTCTGACCATGTATATATATTCTATAGGCCTTGGATATTTCACTATATCCTACAAGTATTCCCCTTTTTCCAGAAGGTTCTAGTTTTAGTCTTTTCTCTTTAGGTACATGTATATAGACAGGACACCCAAATATCATAAGGTGGCTAATATCTAGCTTTAGTTTGGTAAATACTTCTTCAGGAGTTTTATCTTCAAGATGTTAGTGAGGACATCTGTTTTGTATATACACAGTAGTGTTGGTTACTTCTGCCCAAAGATTGATATTTAGATTCTGATCAAGAATCATGGCTTTGGTAGCTTCTACAATTGTCCTATTTTTCCTCTTAGCTACCCCGTTTTGTTGAGGATTATAAGGTATTGTTAGCTCCCTCTTAATCCCTCATTTTTTACAAAAATCTTTAAATAATTCTGATGTGTATTCCCCCCCATTATCAGTCCTTAGGATTTTAATTTTATTTCCTGAGTAGTTCTCCGTTAGTGATTTAAACTCTTTAAACCTACTAAGGATCTCTTCTGATTCTTTACACTTTAGAAACTAGATCCAAGTTTTCCTAGAGTAGTCATCAACAAATATTACATAATACAAACATCCTCCTAGAGAGGGAACGAACATTGGTCCACATACATTAGAATGAACTAACTCTAAAACTTTGCTTGTCTTCCTAGTACTATTATGGAAGGCACCCTTGATATTTTTACCTAGGGCACATCCCTTGCATGCCTCTAAATGATATTGCTGCAACTTAGGTAAACCTATGACAAGGTTTCCCATAGATGATAAAGCTCTATAATTCAGGTGGCCTAGTCTTCTATGCCATAGCTCATTTGCATTTGTTGCTTCATGAATTAGGGCTAGGTTGGGCTCTGTGCACAGCTCATACAAATAACCTTGTCTTTGACCAATGACTTTAGCTTTCTTGATGGAAGAATTTCTTGGCCAAGCCAACTCCTTGTTCTCCATGAAGGTTACTCTATATCCATTATCTTCTAGGGCTGATATGGAGACTAGATTTCTCTTGATGTTGGGGACATATAGTACTCCTTCGAGTTGCAATGATATGCCAATCTTTAGTTTGATGGTGCAGGAACCAATTCCTCTAACTGGATGTGAGGAATCATCTTCGATGGTTACTTCCTCATCAATATCCTCTATCATGGAGTCTAGCACTTCTCTAAACCCTATAATGTGTTTGGATGAGCCACTGTCTATCGCTCAGGAGTTAGATTGTCCTGCTCTGGCAAATGTGGCTTGTTTGGCTCTCTCTGGACATTTTGCAACAAAGTGCCCAAACTTATCACACCTATAGCATTTAATATGTGATAGGTCTCTCTTTGAAGTGTTCTTGCCTTGATGACCCTTCCTCTTCCAAAATTGCTTCTTCTTGGTTATCTTATTTGTGTCAGTATTTAGAACTTGAAGGTCTTCGTCTATGTTATTTTGTTTTATTCCCATCTTGTTCAATCTTGATTTTTCTTGGAGATAATCATCCCTTAATCTTTCAAACTTAGGATACTTAGACCTTGCACTGATGCCTTGGACAAATGTACTCCATCCACTAGGCAACCCATCTAGAGCAATGAGTGTTAACTCTTTACTTTGGATCTCATAATCCAGAGTTTCTAGTTAATCTCTTAGAATTGATATCTACATAAAGTAGGCATTGATTGTCTCCCCCTTGTTCATGGTGATATGATTTATTTCTCATTTTAATGCCAGAGTTTGACTTGCATTTGATATCTCAAATGTGCTTTCAAGTGCTTTGAACATTTTATAGGCTGACTGATGTTTTCTTATGATGGGCATTATGTTGTTTCTCACCCCATAAACTATTATTTTTATGGCCTTTTCATTTCCCTCAATCCATGTTGTTTTATCAGGTTCATTTTCAGGTTGGTCATTTTTAGTTTGAACAAATGAATCCACTTTGTTCTCCTTTAAGATCATCTTGATTCTGAACTTCCAGGCTGAAAAATCATCACCACCTCTGAGTCTATCTTCGAATCTGATAGTGCTAGCCATTGGAGAAATTTGATGTAGTATATAACCTTGTTCTTAAATTATTCACAAAATTGAATAGCCTCAAGTTCGATCAACGTGGCTCTGATACCATGTAAATGTTATTGCAATTTCCAATTTAATGAACAAGTTATATGCAAAATGGTGTATTTAAGATTCTGGTATTATGACTATGACAATAATATTGTTTTCTTTCTTTTGCTGCAGGTATGGAGGATGAACATGCATCGATTTCAATGTCATCCCCTTTCTTTTGAATGATGCATATATAGTAAGGTAGTCACAATCAAGTGGCACCTTGATCGGACATGTCTTTTAGACATGTCCGACCAAGATGTCACTTGGTCATGACTCTTACAAATGTCAACTGATCCACTCGGTTCTATGATAACTAATCGATGCCATTGTAAATAATAACCGATCGATATAAACACACCCGATAATGAATTGGTATCAAAGCAAACAAGCCCGATAACTAATAGCATTATATATGCTATCGGGTTAATACCCTGATAGTATATTAATGCTGATTCATAAATGAATTGACATTAATATGCTATCGAGTTACTAGCCCAATAGCATTTAGATCGACGCTTAACTATGTTAAGCAATTCATCGATCTAATGCATCTTTATCCAATGTCAATATCATAATCATGATCAATGTTACAGTCTGATAAACATATTCAGTTTGAAAAGCATAAATCAGATAATCTAATAGCATAGAGGAGTAAACCAAAACAAAATAGAGGAGATTAACGGGTTAGGAAAGTCTTATCCTGTAGAAGCTACTAATGCATTAACAGTTAGTAGAAGCAACAAAGAATGAAAACAACACTAGAGAGAGAGCTAGAGAAGCAACTAGAGAGCCAAAATGTTCTCCCAAAGGGAGGTTAAACATGCTTGAAAAAAAATGGGCATCAGTGGTCATGAAGAGGCATTAAAGGAATCTTTTAGGCATAGGTGTAATGCTCAAATGACCACCTTCAGACTGTTAGATTTATGGGATGCAAGCACCATGCATAGACATCTCTATAGTGTGCTACAATCTATGAGTCAAATAGTCAGCAGTGTTAAGAGAAACAACAATGTGGAGGGTGACAAGGCAAGAAAGATGGACAAAAGGAAAAAATGGTCAATAAGGTCTTCAATTGGGGTAAAGCAAAGGTGCTTATGTAGCGTAGAATTACACAAGGTGGAATTTTTGATACTACATTTTGTGCCCACTTTAGCGAGCATATTACCATTAAGATGTGAGCTAAAGTAGACATATTACCAAAACATGAAGGTGAAGTAGATTCATCTAACCATATAGAGATGACCCTAGGAAAGAGTGTTGAACCTTCGAGTGATGCATTTAGGTTGTTCATCAAAACATGTTAGCTATAGAAAAACATGTAAGAAAAAAAATAAAAATAGAAATACAATACGAAAGACACTGAGATAAGAAATAAAGATCAAAAGATAAATATATTTCTCTAGTATGGGTGACAAGGTATGCTAGATAGCCATATGATAGGGCGACCTTAGATCATAATATAAAACATATTTTGCTGGTATGGGTAGAAATTTGTGTTATTCTAGATAGCCATAGGATAGGGCAACTATAGATAGAGTGGATTGGTCCCCACAAGAGGAAATAAGATCCAATTGTGTAGCCCCCACTAAGGCAATAAGATCTAGTAGTTTGGCCCCAACTAAGGAAACAAGATGAAAATATCATAAGATAGGTAAACAAAGGTAATAGTGATGTGAATATAGAGATGCATGAAACATAAAATGCAGAGACAAAAAAGATATGAAAGCCCCTTTTAGAATAGTATGTGTGAAACACATGTCATTCTAAAGAAGAGAGATGTTGTGTCCCATGAACATAATGAGATATTTTCATTGAATTTCATCTTCTATGGATGACACATAATACCCAAAACATCAACAAAAACACAAGGACATAGAGGGACCTGCTAATTTGGCATCAAAACCCATAGCAATGAAATTAGGAAGAATATAGCTATATATGAGTGTTTCATCATGGTGCCAAACTTTATAAGTTTAACATTACTTTTACACTAAAAAGTCCAAACAACAGAAAGGGCACTACATAAATTTTTAGTTGAGATGATTTTTGAACATTCATATGACCAATTGGGTCTATAAGACCCATGAGATGAATTTAGTTATCTTAAAAATATCAATCTTATCAAGCTAAATTTATTTGTGAAAAAAATGTGCTTTTTAGTTTTTACAAAAATTGATTGTCATTGCAATGGTCAACAAAAAGTCTAGACAATAGAAAGGTATTACAAAAAAAGAGTTATCTAAACAAGTGCATCTTATCTAGGTAAATTTATTTGTTAATAAAGTGTATATTTAATTTTTTTTGGCTTGTGATTGACTTCGCCATGGTCAACAAAAAGACCAAACAATAGAAAGAAATAAGGAAGCTATTACATGGAATATGGAGTTAAAGGTTGCAATTTTGTGAAGCTTTGAATCTTTAGCAAATTGTGTTTAGACTAAAAGATAAATCAACCTATATTCTCTAATAAGACTTGAACAACCTTTAATTTAAGTAGTGTTTAAGGATTGTATTATTCTCATTCAGTACTTGACATTAACCCTTTTCCTTTAAATGAAAATATATACATTAAAAAATTAATTAAAATTTTACGCAAACAAGATCAAGATTGCAATATCAATAAATTAGTATTTGAGCATCACCAATGAATGCATATAGCATGTTTTAGATCTTGAATTACCTTATATTGTAGTCCTAACATAATTTATTTTAAGTGATTTCTTCTCCTCTAGCTCTATATCATTTTGATGATGGATCACCACAAAGTGTGATCCAAAATATTGTTGCAAAATAAATTTTATATAATTAAATCTAACACTATATACATTCAATATTTTAGACTGTGGAAATCTGATATCTTTAAGAACAATCCTATTTATTCCAAAGCATTTTAAGGTCAATTATCCAAAACAAACAGAAAACAAAAAAGAAAACCTCTTATCTATTTTAGCATATTGAAAAAGAGAACTGCAAAATTATCTAGGACTCGAGGGTAGCAAAATTTGGGAGAATTCAAGATAATGAAAGCAAAGCTTACAATATTTAATCTTTCCAATCTCATAAATATATGCAAACTTATTATCTTTTATGTCATGTGAATGATGTACAAGTTAAATTGTTCTATATGTGTAATTCTAAATAATATCTGAATTCAAAGCATGGGAACTAAATAAAATAAAACATATCTCCAAGTATTCCCATTTTGTATATGCTCTCATTCAAAATAAGCATGTATTTTTAGAATTTTGAGATAAGCATGTATTTGAGTTCATGGGTAACTATTGGAAAAGAAGACAAGGAAATTGAAATCTCCCACATTAATACAATTCTACCTAATTCTCTGCAGTCTCTTTAGGATGTTGTCATCTTACTCAACTATGTTATAGAAAAACCAAGTAGATTTACCATTGTGATTGGATGGCATAAACGAAAAAAATGGCTTCTTTAAACAAAACCCAGATCAATACTTCCTTTAATTCTGCATGAGGAGGAAGGATGTCTATGTTGTTAATGGTAAAAAGTTTACATTCCAAGGAAATTCATGCCACCCAATTTGAATAAGGCATAAAAACACTCATAATTTTAGAAACTTAGATCAACATAATTTTTTTCATAAGTCATTGTTAGAAAAGCGAACAAGAGCTCCAAAACATCAATTCTATTTTTTTCCAGCAGTTTCTTTTGGATGTTGTCCTCATATTCAACAAATTTACCCAAAAACAAACCAGACCATGCCTTTCAAGGGGATGGTGTAACTATAAAAGCAAGATGCTAGAAGACCCTCAACATACTGATCTTGTTCCTGTGAAGGTTTCTTCCCTTGACGAGGCGACTCCTTGCAACAATGTAGGTTTTGGTGTCTCTTTATTCGAAAGGGATTGTTTAGATTTTTTTGATGAGGAAGCTACCTATAATGTGTTTTCTAATGACGGGATCTTGGATTTATAGAGCCATAATGTTCTTGCAAATCTATATTCTGTTTAGGCTTATCTATACCCTCCACATACTGCGATTTGAGGAAATATTTTACATCTAGGTAGACCACCAATAAAAATGCAGACAAGCACCCAGGTTAACAATTTCATGGGCAAAAAATAAATTTTTGGGGAGAAAAGCTACCACATAAAGCCTACAGCTAAGAGTCTCTTTAGTTTCAATATTAACTCCTCCCACAAGAGGATTCTTCTAGATATAATTACTATTATGGAAATAAGTTAAATGACATCAATTTGTGTCGCATAAAACTAATCTACAAATTTCCTTAGGCTAAGTAGCCACGTGCAAGGGATCCAATCCATCACATTCACTCGACAATACTTTTGAGCGTTTGATGGTTTTTAGAAGGCTTCTATATCACATACAACCATCCTCCCCAATTGTGCTCAACCAATTGAACTACAACCCTTTGAATACAATGACCTTCATATCATATACTATTATTAGAAAGCTATTATTTATTACTTTTAATAAGTTGAACTTTTTTTTTGCATACAATAATATTTGCATGCATCTAAACATATATATGAGGTAACTACATAGAATTCAATATCATCTAATTATGTAATCAATTGATTAATTCATGTAATTGTGTAATGATTTGATCAATGAATAATTTAATTTTACAGTCCTATAAACAAAAGAAGTAATAAATATGAATCATAAAAAAATGAAGAAATAAAGAATTAATAAATATGAATCACCACAAATATTGGTGGCTATATGTCCTTATATTGGTCCAATTTGATTTTCGGGAAGTATTGTTGAAACATTTACATTTCAAACACTTTGCAGATGATGCCATGATGAATTTCGAGTCCACCCATACCTCCATCTCAAAAGATGAAATATTAGAAGATGAAAAAATAACTAGAGATAGAAATTGTCTCATTGAACTAGTTCATTGATAGTTCCTTTCAAAAATTATCATTACACTAGCTTAGGTACTTATGTTATATATGATGAAGACTAGCCTATTCTCCAATTCACTAAAGTAAATGGAAGTATTATTGAATGTGAACAAGACCCAAAGTCCAAGCTATGGACTATGCACTTTGATCGTGCAAGGTGTAGAACTAGTTTGGGAGTGGAAGATTGTATAACTTCTCCAAGTGGGAATGATACCTTAAGTTATTTTTGTTTCTAATTTCCTTGCACCAATAATGAAGCTGAGTATGAAAGATTAGTAAGAGACCTTAGTCTAATTGAGTAGATGATAACCAAATAGTTGAGGGTATTCTAAGATTCTGATCTAGTTGCTAAGCAAGTCAGAAATACCCTAGCTACCAAAAATGTATGAATGAGATCCTATCAATATAAGACTTGTGATCTGATTAAAATCTTCAAGGCATATGGTATTCATATCATCCACATAAAATAAAATATAGAAGTAGATTGATTGGTTTTGATCAAATATCAATTTAGCCCAGTAGAAGACCTACTTATGAATGCACATTCAATATGTATAATAGGGAGACCTAAAATGCTAAATAATGATCAAAATTGACAAGTCTTTGAAAGCGATGCCTAGATTGCCATGCTTACCCAATAATTTGAAGAGTTTGCAAAGCAACTACAATCTAAAGTTGAAGAGGTGTATAAAGATTAGATCATTCAACTCAAAAGGGAATAAACTTCTTAAAGGGTTGATAAAATTATATACCTTTTTATTGTGATGAAGCAAAAAATGGAAAGCTAAAATTCATTGTTGACAAACAAGACTACACTGACTTGGATGTCAAAAAGGAGAGGAAATTGAAGGTACAAAAAACTGTGAGTAGAAAGATAAAGATCACCTAATCTCATTATGTAAAAAATATGACAGAGTCATAGTCTGGAGTTATGATGATTTGAAAGGATATTATCATGATATTATCCAGCACACAATATAGTTGACAAATAAAGCTAAGCCCATCCAATAGAAATAGAGGCTCGTGAACCCTGAAATTGAGTCCATCATGGTTTAAGAATTGAAGAAGCTCATTGATTCCCAAACTATATATCTAATTAAACACAATACTTGGGTATCAAATTTTGTACCAGTTTGAGAGAAGAATGGTGATATTCGCCTATGTATATTTTCAAGTGCTAAATAGGGTATTTTTGAAAGATCACTGCCCATTGCCATCAACAAAATAGATCCTTCAAACCATTGCAGGATCAAAAATGTTTTCTCTGCTTGATAGTTTTTTTAATTATAACCAAATCTAGGTGAAAGAAGAAGACCAATGCAAGACAATGTTCACTACCAAATGGGGAACCTTTGCATATGCCAAAATTTTGCTTGGTTTATCAAATATGGGCACCACTTTCCAGCACATAATGGACATAGAATTCAAAGATCTAATTAATCAGATCATTCTTATCTATCTAGATGTCATCATAGTGTTTTCAAAAAGGAAAGGGGATCATTTTGATCATATAGAAAAAAAAATTTCATATATGCCAAGAGTTTTGAATATCTTTAAATCCCAAGAAATGTGTGTTTGGAGTCCCACAAGTATAATTCCTAGGGTATGTTGTTTCTAAAGAAGGAATTTCTATCGACTCTGACTTAATAGAGGCTATCAAAAAGTTACCCTTGCCTCTCAGTAGGAAAGGAGTGCAATCCTTTCTAGGTAAGATCATTTTTTTAAGTAGATTCATATCAAACTAAAATGTTGTAAATTGTACGCCCTTAATTGGGTGGTAAAATTTCATGCTTGGGTTTAGCACCCGCCTTAGAGTGTCTTCATATTGCATTTTAAATTCACTTTATGCATTTAATTAATTAATTTAATTAAATCTAAAGTCTTCTTTTATCCCTTCACACATCATAAAATAGGGCTCTTGATCCTAAGAGTGCACCTTTTTATTTCATTCTTTCAATTAATTAATTCATAAAAAACCCTAATTATGTCCTATTTCAATATTCAAGGCCCAATTTCGCATAACAAAACATCTCAAATCATCGCATCCTTTTGGGAATCATCTTATAATCACAATATCTTGCATCCGTAAAAATTTGGGAAAACGTTGGTCGGATTGGTGTGAATTACATCTATCCCTTCTTTTTCCTCCCTAAATCTTCGGATCATGTTTTGGTAGTATTATGATATTGAAAACCAACTTGGGGCGAAAAAATAGCATTTCTAGGTTAGGCTATGATCAAAAATAAATTCTAGGGTTTCATACATATAGCCTTTCATTTCCTCATTTGATGGATTCAACAACTAGCAATTGAAGGAGCCTCTTATGAAGTGAAAGTGAAGGTTTAGATGTAGGATTCAATCAATAAATGAAGTCTACATCAAGAATTTTTCATCATCAAGTGGAGATTTGAAGATATTGAAGAATAATAGGAGATCATTGATTGTTTGGTTTGTACCTCTCCCTTAGGGTTTGGTATGGTTTCATGTTATTCTCAAATCTTTGTATGAGCTTCATGGCACTTGTTTTTTCTATTTACATTAATTCTTTAGATCCTTAATTACATTCGACATTTGAAGCATTTATATTTACACTTACATTCATTAAGGGGTTTACTCTCTAAGCATAGGGTATAACTCTAGATTTACATTTAGGATCTTGCATACACACAAGGTTCTTAGACACACACTTTTTCAAAATTACATTGGCTATTTGTGGAGGTGGAAGTCACCAAAGAAAGGGGTTTGACTAAGGAAAAACCCTAAATATCCACCTAGACACCATTTTCCCAATTGTAGGTGCAGGTACAGAAATTTGATGGAGGAACAATCATCGAAACTGAAAGAGCACACAAGAACACACCTCAGGATAGAAGTTGATCTCATTTTTCTAAGACCAATGCATGGCACCTTGGTTCTCTACCCTTTTCAGCCTCTTTTGGCAGTTTTCCAGTGCAGAGTCTCAATTCTCGGATTTCAGACGTACAACTTAGTGCAGAAAATCAGGGACCAAGGCTTGACACCCTGGTCCAACTCAGTCAGGCCTAATTTTTGGTGTCAGGTGCACATCTGATTTTAATTTCCTGCATTGTGTTTTATGTTTTAGTTTCAAATTTGTATCTTTCTACAATTTCAGTTTATATTTGCATATTTAGCTATCTCCTTAGTATAATTAGTCATATCATTACATTTTGCACATTTCCTCTCATTGTAGTAAAGGAATAGGAACCCTAAAGATATTCCTTGACTCTCTTGCATAAGAAGTAGTCAAAGTGAATCATCTCCTTAGGCTCTTTCAAATTCCAATGTGTTGGACATTGGTTGATGTGTTGTCATTGATGTCAACATATTTCTCTGTGTATTCCAATGTTACAGTTCTATTGGATGAGTTGGTTTAGTCTATCTATTGCAGATGAGCTCATGCGGATTAAAGGGTTTTCAGTATATTTCTCCCCCTTTTGACAACAATGCCAAAGGAGAGAAACATAAACCAACAAGAAAATTGAAAGCAAATGTATGGTGCACAAAAATACCAAAGGTATAATAATGCATCATAAACTTGCCACAAAAATGCCTTAGGGGTGAAAAATAGGCAAGATAACTCCCCCTCACTCCATGAACTGGAGGATGTTACTGAATAGACCAAAGAGATACAATACCAAGTTTATCTCTCAATAATTCAAAATTAGCCTTAGGTAGGGGCTTGGTAAAAATATCAGCCACTTGCTCTTTAGTGGTGACAAAATGCAGAGCAACTTCATTTGCCAGAACTTTTTACGAAGAAAATGATAACAAATATCAATATGCTTAGTACGAGAATGCTGAACTAGATTTTTTGAAATGTTTACCATACTAGTGTTATCACATAAAATAGGTATAGGTTGAGGAACAAATATTTTAACATCTAAAACCTGAGTACAACAAGTAGTGGCTGCAATATATTTAGCCTTTGCAATGGACAAAGTTGTTGAATCCTACTTCTTGCTATGCCAAGACACCAATCTATCACCAAGAAAGAAAGCACCTCCAAAAGTGCTTTTCCTATTATCTAAACAACTTACCCAATCATCTTCAGAATAGACAACTAAAGTAAAATCATTGTGCCTTGAATAGAAAAGACCATAATCAAGAGTACTAGAAATATATCTGAGAATCCTTCTAACAACATTTAAATGTGATTCTTTAGGTGAGGACTAAAACCTTGAAACAAGACATACATATTTCATAATGTTAGTTCTAGTGGCAGCTAAATATAACAAGCTACTAATCATGGATCTATACAAAGTATGATCCACATTAGGCTGATCCACTTCTTGTTGAAGCTTGCAACTAGCCTCCATGGGTGTGCCAATAGGTTTACACTTTTTCATTTGAGACTATTTTAACATTTCTTTTGCATATTTAGTTTGAGAAATAAAAATTCCTTTCTCAAGTTGACTAACTTGTAAGCCCAAGAAGAAAGAAAGTTCACCTATCATTGACATTTCAAATTTTGATTTCATAATATCAAGAAATCCAAAAAAAAGATCAGAATCATCACTACTAAAAATAATGTCATCTACATAGACAACAACAACCAGAATGATATCTCCTTTAGTTTTAAAATATAAATTTCTATCTACGACACCTTTTGTGAAACCTTGGTCACGTAGGTATGTATCAAGTTTAGAATACCATGCTCTAAGATCTTGTTTTAAGCCATAAAGATCATTTTTAGTCTATACACATGATCTTCCTTACCTGCATACACAAAATCTTTAGGTTGTTCCATGTAGACCTCTTCTTTGAGATCGCCATTTAAGAATGCAGTTTTAACATCCATTTGAAACACTTTAAAATTCTTAAATATAGAATAGGCTAAGAAAATTCTTATGGCCTCAAGTTTGGCCATAGGGGAAAATGTTTCATCAAAATCTATACCCTGAATCTAAAAGTATCCTTTGCACACTAATCTTGCCTTAATTGTTTCATCAAGTTTCTTTTGAAAGACCCATTTTGCATGAATTACATTTTTATTAGTAGGTCTCAGAACAAGTTCCCAAGTCTTGTTCTTGTCTATTTGATCAAGCTCCTCTTGCATAGATTTGATCCACAAAGCATCTTTACTAGCCTCAGTATAGGTTTTGGGTTCAAGCAGTGAAACCAAACATAAATAAACCTAATTATTATTTACATTTACTGATTTTCTTCTTGTTTGTATACCAACATAGGTATCACCTATTATCAAGTCACGGGGATGATTTTTTTGCAACAATTTATTGGATATTATTGGAGTTAAACTTATAAGTTCATCTGGTACATTTTGATTGTTCTCTTCATCTAATTTTTGTTCAGATTCAAATTGTTGAATATTTTTAGAATTTTTCTCATGTACATGAGTTTTAGATATATTCTCATCTTGAATAGATTTTTCAATCAAATTTATCATTTCATCAATTTTAACATTACAACTTTCTACTACCCTTTTTAACCTTTTATTATAGCATTTATAATCTTTGCTATGAGTAGAATAACTTAAAAAGATACCCTCATCACAACGTGATTCAAAACAACCAATGCTGTCATTATCCCTTTTAAATAACATTTATTTCTAAAAAAATTAAAATAACCAAAATTGGCTGGCCTACCATACCAGAGCTCGTAAAGAGCAAAATTTTTGTTTACTCTCGATCGAACTCTATTTAAAGTGTAAACAAAAGTATGAACTGCCTCTTTCTAGTAAGTATTTGGTAGACCTGCATCTTGTAACATTGTTCAAGCCATTTCTTTTATAGTCTTGTTCTTTCTCTCAGTTACAATATTCTGTTGTGGTGTTCTCGAGGCTAAGTATTGCCTTTTAATACCATGTTATTCACAATAGACAACAAATTCTTGTGAAGTATGTTCTCCACCTTTATCAGACCTGATACATTTGATTTTTAGATCAGTTTCCTGAAAATTTTTAATCTACTAAAGGCTTTTGCCTTATGTTTTAGAAATGTCACCCATGTCATCCAGGTGTAATCATCAATCAATCGCATGAAATATTGTTCTTTGTTTAAATATTTTTCATTATGAGACCACATAAATTTGTGTGAACAAACTGCAATGGTTTAGTAGAAGAATTTAAAACTAACCCTGGTTTGTTTTCCTTCTTGGCATTCTTTACATATGATGTTTTCTGGTTTTGAAAGAATTGGTATCTCTCTAACATTCTGATTTTTATTGATTTTTACCAGATTATCATAGTTTATGTGCCCTAATATTCTATGTTAGAGCTTGGTTTCATCAAATTGACTCATAAAGCATACACTGGAATCCTTTTTATTACTAGAACTCTCATGAAGATTTTAGATTTTTCCTTGAGTTCTAAAACCTGCTGCTATAGTCTTTCCAGTTTTCTTTCTGATTTCACAACCTAGTGCAGAAAAAATAACATGAAAACTATTGTCACACATTTGACTTACACTTAGTAAGTTATATGTCAATCCTTCTAATTGATAAACATCATTCACCAAAATATCACTATCAAACAAAATTGTACCTTTGCCTATGAACTATATACGTTGATCATTTCCAAACCTTACTGTACCACTAGAATACATTTCATATTGAACAAATTTTCTCTTGTCACCAATCATATGGTGAAAACAGCCTCTATCTACCAGTCAAAAATTCTTTTTAACAGAATGCAAGGTTGTTTTCACAACCAAGGCTTCAGATTGTTTCTTTTGTTTCCAAACAAATTTTTGTTTGACAACTCTATGTATTTTGTATGTTTGTTTTATAATATCAGATTTACAAAAGGAAACAACATGTCCAGAACCTTTACACTTGAAGCATCTAAGACTACTCAAAAATTTAAACAGGTAACCATTTACAAGACTAGCTTTCTTCTAGATATAACTCTACACTCATTTGCTCTATGCCCAATTTGATTACAATTGAAACAACGACCAAAGAAACAAAAATTATGTCTAGATAACTTACTTTTCTTATCAATGAGCTTCTCCTTTTCAGCTTCATACTCAGAAAGGTTTCTTTTATTACATGTTTGATTTAGCAAATCTGAAGACTTGCCAAGCTTCTTTCGAAGATCAACTATTTCTGCCTCTAAGGAACAACATTCTTGTTCCTTAATCTGAATTTTTTCTTGAGTTACCTCAAGATTTTTTTTACTTTCTTTAGTTTTTAATTTAAGATCAGAAATAAGTTTAACATTTTTTTGATCATTGATCTTTTAAAGAAATATTTTATTTTCTCAGTTTCTTTATCTCTTTAAGAGCACTTTTTAATTCTCCTTCAAGATCAATATCATAGTCTGAACCAATTTCCTCCTAATTTTCAGTAGGAGATAGGATGGCCATAAATAAAGTTTCTTCTCCTTCTTCAAGTGACTCATCAGAGTCATTGTTTGTTATTCCAACTTATAGACTATTTTTCTTTTTAAAATTAAATTGATTTTTCTTTCTTGAGTTTTTGTTTTCTTCCTCATCACTATCAAGATCCTTATTTGGACAATTGGAGGCATAATGGCCAATCTTGCTGCAGTTGAAATATTTAAAGGGTAATTTTCCCTTATATTTCCTAAACCCTCTTTTAAGCCAATTTACAAAGGCAAATTCTTCTTCATCAAATTTTTCTATCTCAGATTCATTATCCTTTTTCTCAGCTTTAAAAATAGTTTCTTTACTAGTTGTAGCATTATCAAAAAGCATCATTTCACAAGTAGTTAAGATGCCATGCATCTCATCTAAAGAAAGTTAATTCAAATCTCTTTTTTCAAGAGTAGATAGTTTTGAATCATATTTACATATTAAAGATCTCATTACATTTTCTACAACAACTTTTTCATCTAGTGGCTCACCAAGTCCTTGGATATAATTGACACTTAGATACTCTAAGAAAGAAATCAACTATTTTTCCTTCTTCAGCCATCTTGAGAATTTTAAACCTTGTTCTGAACGTTTGTAATTTTTCTTGTTTTACCTTTTCATCACCCTCGTAGATACTAGAGAGTTTATCTCGAATAGATTTTGCATTAGCACAATCCATTATTTTTACAAGCACATCATTTGTCAGTCCACAACAAATAGCATTTGCTACTTTTGCATCACATTCATAGGCCTTTTTCTCATCAGGTATAGAAGGCACTTTATTGGACGTATATGCATCTTCAACAACATACCAGACCTCATAACCTAGGGAGGTTATATACCTCTTCATTCTAAATTTCCAGAAAGCATAACTAGTTCCATCAAACAATGGTGCTCTTATGGTAGACAAATCTTCCCGGTTAGCCATACTAATAAT
The DNA here is from genome assembly GCF_030272615.1 of Cryptomeria japonica. NCBI lineage: Eukaryota > Viridiplantae > Streptophyta > Pinopsida > Cupressales > Cupressaceae > Cryptomeria > Cryptomeria japonica. The sequence goes on from NC_081408.1 coordinate 188,923,208, forward strand.
CCTACTAGGAATCCCCTAGTTTACTATTGAACAAGGTTTTGGATCTATTACCACTTGTTAGAGCACATTCAAACACTGAGAGGGGGTGAATCAGTGCTTGATATTCAAAGTTCTATTTTTAAAACTTTTTGACAAATTGTAACAGATATTAACCAAAATGAAAAGATAAGAAGATGTAAGACCAAGATCAAGTCATATAACACAAATTGACACAATATTTGTCCTGAGTGGAAACCCTCCTAAGGAATAAAACCACTCGAATTGCCTCACTGACTTATCTAAAAATATCACTTTTACAATTTTTCACTGACAATACTAGCTCACTGATAGTCTTTCTCTTTTACGATGTCTCACTGGCAATGCCATCTCACTGATAGCCTTTTTTTAATAACTTCTCAATACAAGGAATAGTATGTCATATAGACTGTTTCATTACAGATCATCTTCTAACATTACGCAAGCATTAGAAGCATTTGTACAAGTTTTTCAGTGTTCAGTTACAAAGATAGCATTGTAGATTTACATATACTAACACAAAAATATTGTTCTCATACACAATACTGATGTGCATATGCAATAAAATGCACAATCCTATTTTATATAGAACCAAATTAATATGTAAGACTTTATACAAAAGAACTGATTCAGGTTTAATAATACTCCATACTGAAATCTCTATGAACAAATGTCTAGATACAACAGAATAATAAACCCTGTTTGAAGCCAACTTCCCTATTTTTTCTTCTCTCTCACTAAAAATAATATCTTCCACTTTATGCATATATAATGATCAACATCTTTGACAGAAAGTCTAACCAATTTCACCATACTTGTCTTTTAGCAATAAAACAGAGTGCAACATAGTGATACTTCAACAAATAACAAATAGTGTGTAACCTTTGACTTAAGGTGTTTTCAAAACAAGAACAAAGGAAAAATGGGGAAGAGAAAGACCCTAAACTCGGTCTGAGTGCAAAGTTTACCACAGTAACAATCGTAACTGAAAAAACACAGTTACCCTTTTTTTTCAAAGCACAACCAAAAATTTAATCATTTTGCACAAGAATGTTAGAAAATATAATTATAAGTCTAACACTCAATTCTATTACTACAAGAAACTTAACATTATTACACATGAATATTAAAAAAAATAAAATAAAAGTTTCAAAGTTTCAAAGACATTATTAATTACTTGTCATATTACTTAAGAAATTTGTAGTTGAATTTGATTTTTACAGAATGGATGTTTTAATCATAAATTAAGAAATAAAAATTTATTTGCTACCTTAAATTATCCAATGAAATTTGAAGTAAAACTAAATTTAACTATTATAGTGAATGGTTCAATATTTTCAAGCATTGAACTATTAAATAATTTAACACTAAAAAAATAAAGGTTGTTTCATAAATGTACGTTGTCATATTATACTATAATGCAAACATATTTAAGTTATGTACATTTGTGTATTTGTTTGTCATCATGCTAAACCTATTCTTCTCAAACATTCCGAAAATTAAAAATCATTAGTAAACAATAATATTTTATGATTGGAGAACTACAACAATGATGCTAATAGCCACTTATCTAAAATCATTTAGTACTACCCAATAAATACTTTTTTAGTTTTTTAGTTTTTTAGTTTTTTAGTTTTTTTATTATTATTTTTAATAATGTATTCAAGATATGTTTTCTTTAGATGTATTTAAGATTTCTATTTAATAAAACAAAATTGTATTTCATTATCCTTATCATTTGATCAAAAAACTTTTGTAGTCATTTGAATCAGTATTATATAATTTCTTTATGTTATAATTTTATATTTCTTTTATTTCTTATATAAGAACTAATATCATTATTTAATTTTTTTAAAATACATAAATTTTAGATTTAAATCAAATCTTGATTTTATATTGATTCTTTAAGTTTTAAAATTTATTGTTTATTGAACTTAATTTTATTCGATTTTATCCATTAGATCTAATAATCATATAGGCTATTTGAATTAGATATGAGTTCTTATATTTTTATCAACATTACATTAAACTTATATATAAAGAAACAATATTCAAATCATTAAATTACTTAAATTAAAAAATGTAGCATTCTATGATTAATTTAACATTGTATAACTATTTATCATATATTTAGTATAATTCAACAACGACTAAATTTATATAATAAGGATGATTACAATCAATTGAAAATAAAACACTTCCACTTATGGTAGATGCTTATAGTAGTTATTAGCATCGCATTGTTTAAACAATATTATTGTGATAAAGTGAGTCAATTATGAATTATTAGAGAAAAAATGTATAACTAGAAAGATCAAAGCTATTATAGCAATCATAAACAAACTCACTTATGACATAAAAAGTCCATCTCCTTATTTGAATCACGCTTTATTCACAAATCAAAGTCATCTCTTCCTAAATTAATGTTTTCCACATAATCACTATAAAGATAATTAATCTAGTCAATTCTAGAATTTGTTATAGGGACAAATCAACAATAATGTATTGCATCTCAATATGAGGGTTGAAATAGATATTGTAATAATATGCTAATAATAAACTATAGATATAAGCTCATGTAATTTATTTAAATAAATGTATTAATTTTTTAATTACATTTAATTAAATTATTAAATTAGATATTTGGTGAAAAGATAACTCTTATTTTTACTATTTAAAGGCATTTTTTAATATAAATTTTAAAAATTTACAATCCTTCTAATATATAATGGGTTCATTTATACAATTCATATCTGATTACTCTTCTATATTTCATGATGATTGCATGCATATAATTTAATTTGCATTATATTTATTTTCTTACTCTCTTTTACACATTATCTTGTGAGATTTAGAAGTGTTATGTTTTACAATTCTTTATGATATCATGTTTGAAATTGAATTTCTCACTATAAATGATATACATCTAAGAGTATTGAGTTGTTTTAGTTCTACACTATTGAGATTAATTACTTTTTGATATTTTCCTCAATTTTTGTTATCTACAATATTTCATATTTGAAATGTAAGACACATATTCTTAGAATGGAATAACATATTAGGGGTCTAATTTTCTTTATAGACACCACCTTATAAGAGATTTTATTTAGAAGAGACTTGTTGAAAAATAATTGTAAACAACATATTTAAAATGATTAAAAATAGATATTAATTTTATTAAATATAATTAAGAAAAAATTATCAATAATAAAAAATAATACAAAAAATCAAGAAAGTTGGAAAATTCAAATCTTGATAATCATATTTACATCAATAATTTTTTTGGGAAAAATATCCACTAGACTTATCTTTTAGCTTTTAAAAATAATGTAGTACAATGATACAATCACTTATCCCACATGAATACATGTATGCATTCATGGAATAAGAAAGGAAATTATCACCTTTGTTGAGCATATTTTGTGAAGTGGTAATAAATTAACTTTGAACCCATGTATGCATTCATGACCTAAGAAAGGAAACTATCAGATTAGTTAATCCTCTTCTATGTAGTCGCGTTAACTTACCATTGAGTGGATCAAGATTTGTATCAGAAAGGCTTCATTTTTGTACTAAACAAGGACAATTCCTCCCAAGTTTATTGTAGTTATTGATTAACTAGGGTCATCAAGTTGAATTTTTATTTAATATTTCTCTAGGAACAACATCAATTTTTTAATGATCTAAGTTGTAGGTCCCAATCAATTAGGTTTGAAACTCTCCTAGGTGCTACGAGTGCCAAACCTAGGATGAATAAAACAAATCCTATTATAGGCTGGGAAAATGACAACTAATTAAATGAGATGGGTAGAAAATATTCCATTGGCTCTAGTAAACCAAGTGGTTTTCCCTAAGGTAATACAATGGATATCACCATAGTAGAAAAATACTCACTTTGACACACACCATTGTTGATGTGTAGCTAGCTCGGATCCCTTCTAGGGCCAACCTAGTAAACAAAATGCTAAGTGGCCTATCGGCCTTAGCATTTTGATATTTTATTTTATTATGTAAATCCAACTTGGGTTAGGCCCTATTTGCGCGATGGGTTTAACTTTTATGATATATGTAACTTGTGATGACATGATAGGTCAAGGCATATGCATGTAACCTGTAAATGCATTTAAATTATATTGTATCTTAGTGCAAAAATTCTCAAATCCAACCAAGGGTTATTGCGTGTATGACCTCCTATATATGAAAGGAGACTTGAGGATCTCAAAGAAATCATTGACACAAGCGAATCTATCTCATGCGACCCATCTCTGATCAACAGCAGGCATCTTTAGCAACATATATCTACACTATGGCATTTATCTATGACAGTGAATCTGTGCAAGGAGGCGAAAACATATTCTAAGGCTTAGTTAATCTAATTATACACATTCAAGCCTACCTAAACTCTGCCAGATTTTTGTTCATACTGAGCGAACCCACTCAAGGCCAAGGGAACACCAATTCATCATCAGTGAAGACATTATAGGGATATCGAACTTGATTGAGACTATGTGAAGCACCTTAGGTTTGTCGAACTCAGTCTCAATTCGGCTGATAGTTGATCTGCATACACATTCAGTCCTTCATCTTTAGATAGGTTCACTCTTGCTATTGTGTGCCCTAAAGGGGTTAATGTTTGTAATTTGATGTTGTGTTTATTCTAATCAGATCTGAGATCTTTGGTTGCTAGGTTTTTCCTCTAGGAGGGAGGTTTTCCCAGGGTACATGTGTGTTATGCGTACAATTTACTTTGGATTATGATTTTCTGTTCTATACAGCTAATTTGATTGTTAAAACTAACATGGTATCAGATCCTATTTTGTATTAGGCAAATTAGATTAATAATAACCTCTCACATTCAGTCTGATGTTATTATTTCATTCAAGATGGTGATAGGTTTAAAGGTTGAAGACAGACTTGACAGAGCCTTTAACTTCACCTCTTGGAAGGTTCAAGTTCTTCTTGCAACCGAAGAAAATGATCTACTTCTATTTGTAGAAGGAAAAGATCAACCCGAGCCTGAAGATCAAGAGGAGAAATTCCAATTCAAGAATAATGCAGTCAAAGCCAAGAAGATCCTCATTGACTTTGTGAAAGATCATCTTGTTCCCATCATCTCCAAGATGCCTTCAGCTAGAGATATGTTCAAGACATTAGAGGAGGTGTATGAGATCCACAACACAAGTAGAGAACTTGCATTGCATCAACAACTTCATCAAGACAAGATGGAAAAAGGATAATCTGTCATATCCTTCTTCATGAAGATTGCAGAATTAAGAGATCATCTTAGTGCCAATGGAGATGAGTTCATGGACAAGGATCTTATCATGCTATCGTTGAATGACCTTCCTCACTCTTGGGAGCCATTTATCCAAGGCATAAGTGGGAGATACAAATTTTCCACATTTGATCACCTTCATGCTAATTGTATTCAAGAAGAATCATGGTTGATCACAAGAGGAATTGAGCGTGGTCAATATGATGTGGAAAATCAAGTCCTTTCTTTGCATATAAAAAAAAAGGCAAAGGAAGAAAGTGGGATAGGGACATAGACTCATATCCTACCCCTAAATCAAAAAGGAAGAAGGACTTATCTCACATCCAGTGCTTTAAGTGTGACAAGTATGGTCATTTTGCTCAGGATTGCTTCTCTTGCTTCTTATGAAGAAGTTGGCATAGGGACATCTCGGGAGGAGAAAAGGTCAAATGAAGAATTCCTTTTCTAAAAGGGGAAAATTTTAGAGGGAGCTTGACATCTTTAGCTTTAGAGGGAGCCTGTTTCTTTGAGCTTCAGAGGTAGCCACATCTTTTGGTTAATGCATTCTTCTTTGGGAGACGTTTGATGTGAAAGTCCTCGTTCCACCCTCTGTGAGTAGGTATGGTGGATCCACCCTCTGTGAGTAGGCATGGTGGAGATGTATTCTTCTCTGGGAGAAGTCTGAGGTTAGAGCCCTCATTCTACCCTTTGTGAGTAGGCATGGTGGTAATGCACCCTTCTCTGGGAGAAGGTTGAGGTGAAAGAGCTCTTCCACCCTCTACGAATAGGTATGGTGGACCCACCCTCTACGAGTAGGTATGGTGGATATCGTAGTGTACTTGTTCACCCTCTACAAGTAGGCACAGTGAGCCCACTCTCTGGAAGTACGTATGGTGGGTATCATGGAAGAAGTTCCATGATGAGTTTTTTCACCCTCTAGGAGTTTCTATGGTGTATCTCATCCATGGGAGTAGCCATGGTGGTAGTCACTATGTGACTTATTCATTAGAAAGGAATCCTCCCTAGCTAAGAGGAAGTGTTGATGTGTAGCTAGGTCAGATCCCTTCTAGGGCCGAACTAGTACACAAAATGCTAAGTGGCTTGTATGCCTTAGCATTTTGATATTTTACTTTATTATGTAAACCCTATTTGGGTCAAGCCCTATTTGGGTGATGGGTATAAATTTTATTATATATGTAAGTTGTGATGACATGATAGATCAAGGTCTATTCATGTAACTTCTAAATGCATTTAAATTATATTGTATCTCGGCACCTGTTAGTAAATAGATTTGTCACTTCAAAATATTCTACTAAATGCCCAATGAAGAAATGACAAAAGGTTACCAACAATTGGATAGATCATTCTTTGAAACACGATCTTCCTTTGCATTTGAGAGGGGTAGCTCCCTCGTATGTTAGGGGTATTTGTATTTTTACGTATAATTGTCTTTGAAAAGGAAAAGAGGACATAACTATGAATGGAGTTGAAATAAAATCTTCACAACAAATCTACGATTGCCACTTAGATTAAATTAACTTTTAAACTTATCACTATCAACTCTACACTACGCATGAGAAGAGAGTGATACAAAATATTAAGTTTGCATAATGCCTATATATTTTAGAGATGCCAAAGAAATATATAATGTTATATGACCATTGTCTTCATGAACCTAGGAAAGTAATTTGCAAGCTTTTTATTTCAATATCACATGAGAATTACATAACATCAAGAAAATGAACACTTAACAATCATGGAAGCACTCCCAATATGTCTTGTATTAAAAAATGATAAAAATATACAATTCAAAATTTCTAGTTCTCCCAAACTCACAAAATCCAAAAAGTCCTTCTACCATCTATCTTTCTAATATTTATAGGCTCTCAAATTAAATTCCTCATAACCAACTTTGATTCTGAGTTTAAAACTAACTCATTTCTATGCAAATTACGAGTTAATAACTAGCATATTATGCGTGGAAAAAGTCAAGCTATTAACCTTGACTCTATGAGATACAAAATCACAACTTATACAATAAAACCAAAAATAAACAAAGTAAAACATGACCAAGGAGAGTATGCTAAGATATAATCATGGTGTTGATTTTTGATATCATGGAAGAGCATGCTAGTTGATCATTTGTTTCTACTGAATTGGGATTTTATCCTTGAACAACTTGTATGCTTTGAGCATGTCTACCATGAAATTTTACCTAGGAATGATCACATTATCCATTTTTAATTTGGCAGTTGCTTGGCCATCTTGAATGTTAACCAAATCCTGATAATATGAAGGCATGTTGCAAGCATCTAAGGAAAGTGAAATGACATAGAGTCTCTTCATTCTATTTGCATCTGACACCTGTAAATCTACTAATTCAGTATTAATTTTCTCATGAAACTTTCTTAAGAGCAGTTGATTGTTCATTTTCTGAAATTGCTCTTTTACAGATACATCACTCATGATATTCATTGTATCTTCTATTATCTTCATCTTTGTTTGTTCACAACCTATCAAGAGTTTTTGATACTCTTCCTAGCATTGCTTAATATTCTCCAATTTCCAATGTATACTCTTGCACCATGTATTGGATAGATTTTCTTCTTTATGAGAGAAGACCTTTTCAACAATGAGTACATTCATATATGCTTTTTCTATCCTTTGGAATTCTTTCAAAGTATCCTACCAAGACATTTCTTGTTCTTTGGCATTCTTCAACTCTGTTGCAATTTCCTGTTCCTATGCATCTAGCTTCATATGAACATCCTTGGCCTTATCAATGAAGTCTAGTGTTTCCGACTTCATTTGATTAATCCATTCTTCTAGCATGCTACTTTGTTTCTTGCATTTGTGTATATCTTCCATCACCTTCTTCTCAATAATTCCTCCAGTTCACACTAATGTCGAAGTTGAGGCTGACTCCAATTGTGTATATGAAGAATCCACAATAGATTTGACATAGGATGAAAGAACTTATATTTGTTGCTTTAGTTTATCCTTTGCTTCCTTATCTTTATTTTCTTTATCAACCTAAATAGCTGCTGAAATTTTAAAATTATGGATAGCTCCCTCATGTGTTGTAGGACCTAAATCCACCCACGTCATGCTAAAATATGCCTTATTAGCTTCACTTACATCTTTTTCAACAATGGGTTGAGATACTTCAACACATAAATTTCCTGATAATGGATTAATTTCCAATCTGGATGCAACCTTGTTTTTCTTGGGTTTGGTTGTCCTGTGAAGTACATTTGCAACTGCATCAAAACTAGGAGCTATTAGTTGAACAATCCTCTTCTTATTCTACAAACTCTGTTGTAACCAAAATGATGAAGATGATAGCAATGATTCTTGATTGTTCACATATGCAGAGGTTAAAGATGTTAAATTATTTGGGAAGAGCGGAGATTGAATTTCAGCATAATCATCACTCATTTCAACTTCCTCATGAATGGAAAAATCATCATGCTGGGGGGATGAAATAATGATAGATGGTGAGACGGAAGGAATTTGTTGACTTTCAACATTGGCAGGGTGTTGATATGAAATACTTTCTAACTCATCATCAAGCTCTTGGACAAGACTCACTGTTTTTCTTTTTTTCTTTGATCTTTTTTTCTTAATGACAGAGCTTACTTCACATACCTTTGCAAGATCCTTCCCTTTTTATGGATCTTCTCCATCATCACCTCCTTTGGAAATATTTTGGTGTAGACTCATCAGTGGGTTTGATCTTTGCAAATTAGCTAGAATGGAAGAACTTCCTTGTGCTCCACTTCTATCTTTTGAAGAATTAGCTTTATATGAAGGCCCACTTGTCATAGACTCAATCCTCTTACTTTTAACCCATTCAAGCATCCTTCTAACCACATAAGCTGATCTTTCTTGAATACTTCTTAACTCTAAAATTGACCAATTAATAGGTGGAAGTGGAAGAAGTTGAATCCTCTCAAAGTAAAAACAATCAATCAAATCAGATTCGTCATCCTCAGTGCCATTCCCATTTATTTCAATTCTATAGTCAATTAGCTGTTTAATAGAAAATATCATCCAATCCCTTTTCCGCACTTCAAAATCATCTTCACAGTCTTTCCAAAAATCTTCTATATCAAGAAAGTGTTCAATCCAGCACCAAGTTCTAACTCTCCTGTAACATATCCTTTGCTATCAAAGGGAAACCTCATTTCATAAGGATACAATTGAATATTTTCTATAGACCTCTTGATACTTTGAGCATCTGAATAGCTCTCACAACTATAATAACCAAGTCCAATGGGAAAAGAAATAATACTTTTTCTTTTATTCCGACAAATTTTGTTGACTTGTGCAATCTATTGGCATACTTCAATGAGGATCAACTTATCTTCATCATAACCTCCTATCCGAATGTATGTGAACTTTGGAAAATGTATGCTTCTAAGGATATTCTGAGTCTAATATTGCCTTGTAGTTCTCTTACTGTCAACATAGTGAAATCATCATTAACCCGTCTGAAGTGGTGATATCTTTACTTCAACTGTAGCTATGGATGATAATTCTAAATCTGAGTTGCATCATCATAAATGTCTTCAGCATTCAAACCTGGCCATTTCTTCATCCCAACAATGGCATAAAAGAGGTATGATGTAATATAGAAGTTATAATTGTTCTTTAGTTTGAGTAGCTGATCACAAAGATTATTGCTAATAATCTCAGCCCAACTAATAAATTGTATGCCCTCACAAATGATATTAATGAGCAAGAACATCCACCTTTCCAAGTCATTCAAGTCCTCATTTCCTATGACCCAGTTTAAGAAAATAACCATATTAGCAATATCTTCCATTAGCAGAGACCTGTGAATTATTTTAGGAAGCTGTGTTTTTCATTTCCTTGGTTTTGCTAACCACTTTGAGGCTATATTATTCAAACACTGGGTTTCATTATTGATAAAGTAATTATCTACATATTCCATGTCTACCTCTGCGAATTGGTCTCTGAAAGGCAATCTGAAAATTATTGCAATAGAGACTAGGTCAAGTTTAGTGACCACATTACCTTCTGCTGTCCTAATCTCTTTGGTATCTAGATTAAATGCTTTCATGCATTTTAAACTAATTCTAGATATTGCACTAATGTGGGATATACTATTGTGTGAGCTAATCCACTATCTAATAACCTTTGGGCTATCAAAGTATTATCTTTCCTTTCCATCGCTTTCCAAAAATCTGAAAGGCTCACATTTCCCAACTTGGTATCTCTAATATCTAAAAGTGTACATTTGAGAATGGGAGCATAATCGGGGATATGAAACTTGTATTTCATTATGACAAATAAAAATAATAGTCACTTGGCTCTATTTTAATGAATGTTCACAACTCTGTCAAAACAATTTACATACTTTGTCTTTGCATTGTCAACATCTTTACATGCCTTGTTTTATCCTCCCATATTTTGTATGCATGAGGCAATTTCTCTTGCTTGAAAGTTTTAAAAGTATTTACAAGTATACAATCATACACTACGATCATTGCATTGAATGAGACCAGATTTCTTTAAGGCATTCTGTCAAGCAATTCATTTGAGTAAGCTCCATGTTCTACATACAAGTCTACCAAAGTAGCTGCAACTACACAACTAACAAAATTCCTCTATCCTCTGCGCTTTGATGAATGTTGTGACAGGTTTGAAGGCTTTCACTTTTGATTATCGGGCAAAAAGGGTGTAATGATATGGTTGTTGTGTCTAAACTTCCATATTTAGCAATATTTTAACCACAATTTACATGTGTGTTAACCATGTCATTTTGTCAAACACTTGCATCATTCATTGCCCTCCTTGCACAATTGGAATAATGTTTACCATGATGCACATATTGTAGTCATATATATATCATTCCCTAGGATGATAGTTCGTTGAGGCATTCTGTCACATGGTTCACACCTTATCTATGCCTTCCACATTTTCCATGCATATCTACATTTCACGACATGTCTATGCTTCCATTATTTGCAGTTATAATTACTAGTGCAGTTCGTGGTGTAATCTTGTTTCCACATTGGCATGTATGTCTTGAGAGCAATTGCAACTCCATAATCCGATTAACTCCCTCTAATATTTAATGTCTCAATGAATGGCCATACTGTTGTTTCAAGGTTCTCATTTTGTATAGGTTTAGATGATGCGACCAAAGCTTGCAGAGGATTTCATTACACTTGCCAACTACAATCACTTGAAAGTTTCTAAAGTCTATTCATCAAATACATTATGTGTGTTCTGCCATTATTGGAACCATGAGATGAAATCTCTTTATGAGGCTCCCATGATTTGCTTTCATGTCTCCAGAGAAGCTGCAACGTCAACATCTAGTGAAACCACTTTATATTTAATGCATTGATGAATGTTCATAACCTGTTGTTTGAAGCTTTTTTTTTTAATAACTCTTATGGAGGAGTTTAAGAATGCTCTAGAATGGAGCATTTCTAACCTTCTTCACAAAGCAGGCCCACACAAGGTTAGAAAATAAGGTTAGAGATGCTATATTTTGGAGCATTCTTAACCTTTTTCTTTTTTTTTTTTCTTTTTTAATCTTTTTGAGGTTATGAATATGGGTTAAAAATGGTCAAAAACAGAGCATCTCTAACAATTTCTTATAAACACAATGACCTCGACCTCAAAAAACAACGACCATGGAGGAAAAATAGAGGAGAAATGAAAAGGACATTTTTAGACAACTTATACCTCCTTAAATGACTGCAAATATTAAAATAATTTAAAATATTAAATTGTTTTTTTGAAAAATAATTTAAATATTTTAAATTTAATGCTCAAGCTTAAGAAAAATGATCATATCTTCCAAACAGTAGGGAGTTAGGTTTTGAAATTTGAAACACGCGTCGATGGTAGGGAAATGGGCCAATAAAATTATTTACTCCTCACGACTAATCCTAAAATGAGAGATTTTTATCATTTTTGGGCGATGGACACCAAAATTTGAAGGTTTAATATATAGTAAAATATGAACTCGGCTCAAGAGAAAGTTAGCTACGTGATACTAAAAGACGCTTAGAATTTTCCTATCAAATCATTTCTCTCAAATATTGGTAATTTTTAAAACACATACATTTTGCATATTCTGACTAGCAATGACCTTGAGTCACATGTTCACTGCTTACGCATAAACACCTAATGGATATCATTCAACATTGAGACTGATTTGAAGTTCAAATATTAGGCATATGAAAAATGGGGCAACAGCTGGCTTTGACCTTAACAAGAACTACAAATGATGCAGTATGATCCCAAAATCTTTGGATTCACAAACTAGTACACTTTTCATTGGGTCAAAGTCATGAGAGATGAAAGACAAAACATGCAAAGGACTAGAAGGACAAAAACATAAAGGAAGGAAAATACTCCATCACAAACCAAAACTAGGACAAAGACAAACACCTATTTATCTTTTGTACATGGACGAATGACAATCCATCTTACTGATTATAAAGTTTCAAATGTTGCCCCCTATAAGGAAGGGGAAAGTGTGTTCCATCCATATATGCCAAGTAAAATGAATTTTCACTGCAAATCTACCTGATCTAAAAAAGGGCCTCTCCAAAGCAAATCAAAATTACCATGCATTCCCTTTGGCTCTCTTCATTTATCCCATAACAAAATCAAGTCGCCAGCGTGAAATGATCTTTCTCTTTCTCTTCTATCAAACAATTCTTTGACTCACATTTGGTGTTCTCTAATTATATCGACTACTATCTCTCTTTGCTGCTCCATCTTGGTCAAATACAACACTCACTTTTCTAATGCATCTTTGAATTCATAATTCTCCAAAACTTCCTGTAATTTGAGAAAAGTTAATTCTAAAGGAATAGGCAACTTTTCTTTTGTTCCATAAACTATTTCAAAAGGAGATAACCTAATAGGTCTCTTCTTTGTGGTGCGATCAGCCCATAATGCCTCATACAAATGTTTATGCCATGTTCTTTGATTTTCATCAACTAGCTTCTGGAGAATAGTAATAATATTCTTATTACTGGCTTCAGCTTGACCATTTCTCTATGGGTAATACTCAAATGCATGAGAGAGAATGATTCCATATTTGTAACAAAAAGGTGATATTTCATGGGAAGGGAAATTGGTAGCATTATCAGTGACAATCTCATGTGGGACTCCATATCTAACTAAGATGTTTTTCTTGATAAAGTCACAAACCACCACTGATATTGTTTGCTTCACTAGAATAGCTTCGACCCACTTAGTAAACTAATCTATAGCTAACAGGATATGAGTGTGATTTGCACTAGAGTGAGGATGAATAGGACCAATGAAATCCAAACCCCATTGCTGGAAAGGCTCCTCAATGATCACTGGCTTTAATGGTAAACCAGCATGTCATACTTTCCCTTTCAATTGTTGGCATGTGTCACATTTCTTTACCCACTCATCAGCATCCTTGAACATCCTAGGCCAATAGTAACAATTTCTCAGTATCTTGTATGTCGTTACTAAAGAAGAGAAATGCCCACCATATGCTTCATTATGAAAGAACTTAAGAAGCTTCTCTCTTTGTTATTTATCCACACCTCTTAGGAAAGTACCATCGATTCCATTTTTTAACAAGACATCACCCTAGATGATATATTTGGTCACCTTCAACTTGATGGTCCTTTTCTCCTTAGGGGTAAGGTGAGTCAGACATTGTCCATATGTGAGAAAGTAAGCTATATTAGTGAACCAATCATCTGTGGTGTTGATGAACAAAACTAAAGGCAATTCAAACTCTGAAACAACCTCTCCTTCTAAAGTATTTTCAGCCAACAACTTTCATAATCCTCGCCCTTGGACAAGCTTAGTAGGTTTGATGTCAATATCATACTACTGAACCTTTGCAATCCAAGAGGCTCTCTTGCTCAATCCAATTTCTTGTTGAGTAAGGATTGTCTTCACAATAGTATCTAGAACATATACATTAGAGTGTGAATTCAAGATATAGAAACGGAATTGCTTCATACCTCACACCACTGGGAAAGATTGCTTTTCAACTAGAGAATACTTCAGTTTGTTTTTCTTCAAAGGAATGCTCATGAAAGCGATTGGCACCTTAGCATTATCATTATGATGCCGAGTCAAAATTGCAGACAATATGGAATCTGAAGCATAGCAATAAACATTAATATCCTTATTGAAGTCTGGATACATTAATGTGGGCACATCTGCTATAACTGATTTGATTTATTGAATGCTCGCTTTCCTTCCTCTGATCATTTGAAAACCACATCACCTTCCATCATCTCAATAATTGATTTTGTGATCTCGGAGAAATCTAGGATGAACTTCCTTATGAAATTGATTTGGCCAAAGAACGAGTGAACTATAGGCTTACTAGAAGGTAACTGCAACTGATGAATAGCTTTGACTCACTCAGGGTCAATATGGATACCTTCCTTTACAATGATGTGACCCAACAACTTCCCTTCAGTCACTCCAAAAATCAATTTTTTTGGATTCAAGGAGATCCCTTGTTGCCTACATCATTGCAACACGCATTCAAGATGATATGCATGCTCTTCTCATTTCTTCAAGAAGACAGTTAGGTCACCTAAATAAACAACAAAAATCTTGTTTCTTAAATCACCAAAGGAGAGATCCATCAAACGCTAAAAAGTGGCACCGACATTAATCAAATCGAAAGGCATTTGATTGTAAGAAAAAGTTCCTTATGGAGTAGTAAAGGTGGTCTTATGTTGATCCTCTTGATCCACACTGATCTGATTATAGCCAGAAAAACCATCAACCATGGACATCATTTTAGATCCAACAGTTTGAAGAAGATGATCCATAACTGGAAGAGGATAGTTGTCCTTGAGGGATGCTTAATTTAGATTGAGAAAATCAACACAAATTCTAATCTCCCATTTTTTCTTTCTAACAGGAACTATGTTTTCTACCCATGTAGAATGATGAATTAGATGAATTATTTTTGCCTTCAACATTTTAACTACTTCTGCAAAGATCACACCTACTATCTTTGGATTGAATTGTCTCTGCTTTTGCCTGAATGAAATTTAATTAGGTTTGAGAGAAATCTGATGCTTGAATTCACTATTCATAAATTCTTTGAGATCTTCATAGCACCATGCAAATACATTAATGTATCTTGTCAGTAGATCAATGAGTATATTTCTCTCCTTGTGTGTAAGACATTTCCCAGTCAGAACAACTTTGGGGTCATTTTCAAAACCTATGTCTACCTTCTCAACTTGTGAAGATCTTGAGGGCTTTTGTCCATCCTTCTTCTTTATGAATTGGTCATGTTTATCAAACAAAATTTTGAGAAAAATAAATCCTTTAGGAATGGTAATACCTTTAAGTTGCAAAATTTCAGGTCCTTTTTCCTCTTCTTTAGTAGTCTGTTTACTAGTTGAAGGTTGATTCCCATCAAAAGATGAATTCAAAAAAGTTCCACTTCCTTCCAAGAACAAGATGATATGCTTGTAATCATCAAAGATTTTCCAATTCTTATTATTATCTGGCACACTAGGTCAATAGATCATCTCTACAACATAAACCTCGTTATCAAACTCGGGATGAGGAAGTAATAAAGAAACTGAGACAGCAAGAGAATTTGCCTTTGTATAATGTTCTCTTAGAATGGCTTGTATGGAAAAAGCATCATAACCTTCGATCTCATCCCACACTTTATTTTGATATCATCTTAGCCTCTTGTTATTGCTCTGGTATCTATTCTTTACTTGATTTACAATCAATTCAGCATCTCCCATGGCCCACGAATTTTTGATCCCTTTCTCCTTAGCAAAATCCAGCCCTAAGAGAAGAGCCTTGTACTCTATAGTATTGTTTGTAGCATCAAATGCAAGTTTGTAAGCTTTAGGAAACTTTTCATCTAAAGGGGAAATCAACACCACTCCTGCACCTGAACTGAAAGATGAGGAACTTCCATCAAATTGCATTTTCTAAAGTTCGGAAGAATTTTGAAACATTCAACTCTTTTGATGATATCATATAAGTACTCGGACCAGTTTCAACATACAATATCTCTGCCCTTGGATCATTGGACTTAAGGATTGTATATTTTTCTTTAGGTTTGGGATCTAATCTAACTTTCTTGTTACCTAGAGGTATCAAAGCATGGGACCAATCTAACTGAATCTCACCACCTAGGTCTTTACAAAAACTACGACTTAATAGCATACCATAACTAGTTGGGATATCAACAACCAAGATGTTAAGTTTCAACTTCTTTTGGGGATGAGCAGCTAAGGCGGCTTGAGCATCTTTGATTTTTCCAACAAGAGGAACTTGTTTAGAATCCATTGAAAACACTTTACCATATGGTTTGTTGAAAGATAAACCTAACACATGAGCAACTTTGGAAGGCATTACATTATCAGATGCACCAGAATCAATGATACAATTGCTTAACTTACAATTAGCTATCTAAAAAGATATATAGAAAGGACCTGGATTATCAGAAAAGGAGGTGGCAACAAGGGATGATTCTTTTGCAATAGATCTCTCTTGATCATCATCATCAAAGTTCTCACCTGATTCTTTGTAAATATTTTAATGAGACTGCTTAAGATCCTTTTTGATATAATGCACCAATTTATCCAACTGTTATGGGTTCTTCTTGAGATACTCAAACTGAGAAATTTGCACCTTGGTCTTTTTACAATGTTCTAAAAAATCAAAAGAATCTTCAAGGGAAGGTTCCCCGTGATCAACAACTTTGTTGGATTTTCTTGATGATTCTGGTTCTTCTTTGTTTTTCTTTTTGGATAAGATTCGCTTAGGAATATCCTCTGCTCCTTTATCTTTGGTAGTAGGTTTAGCTTTTTCCTCTAGTTTTTGGCGCCAATTCTTTGTAAAGACATTACAAGAATGATTGTTAATGTCACTATCTTTCTGATCTTCCTCACCATACTCATATTCTAAAAAAGGTAACTGTAGATGGACCAAACTACTGATCAGTTTCATCTTCAATATATTCTTCAATCTTTTCACTAGTTTGATTCATCTACATAAACCTAGTCATTTCAGGGCATGAAGTTCTATCATGATCTGTTGTGAGGTGAAAGTCAGACATTGCAGTTGTTTGGCGATTACTTGTAGATGGATGTTCAATGGCCAACCTTGGTGTTGGAGCGGGAATCTTTGGTTGCTGACTTTTTTGGTAAGGAATATAATTCATCCTAGGGATATCTTGATATAAAGGTGGCATATTTTGCAGCAACTGTTTCTTCAATTGGAGCAAATCATTGGCTAACTTTTAAACCATCAGATCAGTGGTTTCAGGGTTGACTTGCTGTGTCTTTCCTTTTTGTAATTCCTTATTCTATTTTCGTGTACCCAATAAGTCATCTTCAACTTATATAGATAGCCTCTATGTTGCTGCAAGATTAGCAACTCATCCTCGCCTTATTTGGAAACTTATATCAAGAGATTGTGCATTAATAAAGAAACACTTTTGATTTTCATCTGTGGGTCTCTTATCAGCTGCAAGTCTATTGACAAGTTTGTTGAATTGGGCCACAAATTCTCTCATAGGTTCATGCACTTCTTTTTTCATCTAAGTCAATTATGCAAGAAGCAAGTGCCCATCATCAACAATTTTGAACCTATCTTCAAATTTTTGTATCAAAGTCACCCAATTATTAGAAACATCTTCATATTGAACTCCAAGGACTGCACATGCGATAAAGAAAGCACTGATATGATCTTCCACATAAACTTTTCCATCTCCTGAAAATTTAGGAAGATGCTTCCTTAAGCCCATTGGCAGGTCATGTAATTGATTTCCTAAAGCCAAACAACCTATGACAGCACCCCATAGAACTGGTGGAGGGTTTTGTTGCATGATTGGTGATAGAAAATTAATAATAGGAGGAGGAAGTAAGGTTAAAGCTTGAAAAGATGGTGAATATATACTTGCTTTATTTGGAGAAGAAGGTCTACTGGTAGACCTAACTTTCTTTTTATGAGATATAAAAGTTGTAGAAAAGTTGATTTTATCTAGTTCAACAAAATTAGGATCAATAATACCCTTACTTCTATCACCTCTGGTATATCTTTTGCTTGCTAGTGTATTTATTGATTATTTTGCTCTAGCTGATCTTGCATGTGTTGAAAATTTTTCCTATTATGCCTTGGAATTACAACAATTCTTTCAACAATGATCAACTCTTGTCCAATGGGTACTCTCCTAAGAAGGTCACCAAATTTTTGCTTCTTCAACTATCACTTGATGTACTTGTTGATATTCTTGATCACTTTTACGACTCTTCCACGTGAGCCTATTGAGTTGTGATATCATGTCCTCTTGTTCAGTTTGCACCTGATTAAGATTTGGTTGTAGGACAGGTGGGTTATGACGAATCAGAACCATAACTAGTCACAAAACACAATATCTTATCTTTTGGGTTATCTTTGAATTTGATGTTGATTAAGTTGAACAATTGTGTTTATTCCTAGGAACACAAGAGGAAATATTTCACCTGCTCTTTCGAACACCACCATCGGATTTCTAGCTTGTCTTTGTTCTTCTCCAAGAACTAAACTCACTCTCTCGTATTCAACCTGATTTCTTCTACTTCTCCAAGATAAAGTATCCAACTAAGAAATTATATTTTCTTGTTTAACATGAATCCAGTCAAGATTTGGTTGCAATACCGGAAACACATTTTCATACGGAAGAACCATCTTTCTTCATGGCAGGCTAAAGGAAAGAAAATATCAAGGCGACCATCTTCTTGTTTTGGTCCCCAGCAGAGTCTCCATAAATATGTTAGTAAATAGATTTTTCACTTCAAAATATTCTACTATATGCCCAATGGAGAAATGACAAAAAGTTCCCAATAGTTGGATAGATCGTTCTTTTAAACATGATCTTCCTCTATGTTTGAGAGGGGCAGCTCCCTCGTATGATAGGTGTATTTGTATTTTTACATATAATTATTGTAGATCAGGAATTCGATTAACATCAAAGCAAATAGATATTAGCTAACCACAAAGCCAAATTGCAATGAAATAAATCCTAATTACAATCAATAGAAGAATTGAAAACAAGACACTCAAAATAAATAAAAATCCATCACCAATGCCTCTTTCAATTGACCTCCATTGTTCTCCTTTCTCCTCCAAATAGCGGATTTGTGTGGATCTCACCTACAAGTGCAAAAGCATGAAGCAAGATTGATTTTGATAGCGCGAGGATACTAGAAGCGTGGTTGATTGATTGAAGAAACTCATCCAATTTATAGACAAATTGGACAGAGGACAAGATTAGCATGAAATTGATATTAGAGGCAATTGATTTAAAAAATGGCAAAATTGAGTTGAAGGAAGAAGGTTATGACACCTTCTATGTCATGAATTATGACATATTACCAATGCAAAGGTTAGAGGAGTGAAAGCCTATGACATCTTTCTATGCCAATTGTATGACGCATGAGAAATTCATGCTTCCACCGAAGCACAAAAATAGGGAGAGACTAGAGAGAAATTGATTAGGTGGAAATTGAATTTAGCAAATTAGAAAATGAGGTGGAAATTAGGAATTAGGAAAATTAGAAATAAGGTTAGAAATGATGAATTGGAAATTAGGTGATTAGAAATTGATGAAATTAGAAAATTAGGTGAATTAATTAATAACTTTTCATTCATTAATTAATTCACAAAAAGATAGGGAATTAATTAGCCAATTAAATAAATATTTAATTGTGACAAGGAGACTTAGGATAAATAAATAAATTATTTAACCTAGAGGGAAAATGACAAACAAGATTAAATGAATAAATCATAAAACCCTAGAAGATGAATTAGAAATGCAAGGACGACAATTAGATCTTGACAAAAGATAATTGATGTAGGTTCGATCATGATTCTGATTGGCAAAGGACCAATGTTGATAAATGATTGAGATTGACTGACAAAAATCAATGACAAACTGACCAAGATTGACAAGGAGATCAAATTGATAGGTGCCAATTGATGAGGAACAATGACTAATCGATCCAAATTGACATGATTGAAAAGGACAAGGATCGATGACGAATCAATTGCAAAATGACAAGATTGACAAGTTGATAAGGATCAATGACGAATCGATCGCAAAATGACAAGATTGACAAGTTGATAATCGCAAATGATTACAAACAAGCTAAAGATGATTGAAAGATTGACAAGAGGAAAAAACCCTAATTCTATCATCGATTAGGATTGACGATGTCCAAAATGATCATAAGTGAGCACGCACATTGATACAACAGGATAAGATCGACCAAAATCATCACTGAAGATTGCTATCGACAAGACCTAATTCGAAAGTGATAAAAATGAGGAATGCCGAAGAAGGACTCGATGCTCGCAAATGATAAAGACCAAGTGCACAACATAGAAGAAATGTTAATGCGATGTAAGAACCCTAAAATAAGGCAATGCGCAAATGTTAAAGTATGACTCCACAAGCGTTGACCATTTTTAGATGTCTACATTTTGCCCCTCTTTGAGACAATGCAATTTTAAGCGTTGTTTCAAAGAACAATAATGAAAATACCCTAGACAATAACAATGACATATACATGCCCCCTCGAGGAATTGGCCGAAAAAAACCAAAAAAGAGGCCAAGTGATCGATAAGAATGATAGAAGACGATAGGTTCGAATGGACTGCCAAGACTGATGGAAGAAATGTTAGTAAATAGAAATTAGACAGAGGACGGTTAGAGATGAAGGAAAACTTGCTTTCACAAATGCACATAAGTAGGTGAGAACCTTTATTTAATGTAGCAAAATGGATGCAGAGCATCATGGCATTGAAGGCTTGAACTAGAGCGCAACACTTTTTGCAAAAGATAGACACATCGCACACAAGGAATGAGTGAAGCATCCTAGGGTGCATACATCAAGGGTTGAGGTATGTGCTACGTTCACAAAGCGAATGTACTTATCACAGACACCTAATGATATAGTTGCCCCAGTTTGTGACAAACATTCCACAAACAACAAACACAACAAAAAAGGAAAGGGACCATGAACCATCCCAGTCACTCTAAATCACTCAGTGACATCATCGAGCAACATATGAACATGATCGAAGCCAAAGATAAATCAGTAAAAAGATAAGACACACAAATTCAACCAAGTCAAACAAATAGTCTGATCGTCATTGTCAAAAGTGGAAAACAAGAATGATCATTCTGTCTAGTTTCAGGGAATGTGGTACCCCGTCGAAGACAGGACACAGTCTAGTTTCAAGAATACCACACCCTGTATAAGACCCATGATAATGTTGACAAGGACCAATGGTAATGTTCATGCTATTTGGATTGATGTGACAACTGTGATCAGGTTGAATGCTTGCTTGGTCAAACAGTTCATCTGTTAATGTGTGATTTCATTAAAGCACAATGTTTGATTGATTGTCGTTGGATGTATGCTCTGCAATCTATCTATGCACAAAGGGGACCATTTATTGACAAAATGCAAAATGCCAAAGAAATTGTTTTTGGATTTTGATGTTTTTCACTTTGTAGGAATTTCGAGTTTTTTACAATTTTTTTGTTCATTTTCAGGACTTTATTTGACTTTTTAGGGATTTTTTCAGGACATTATTTGATTTTTAGGGATTTTTTTCAGGACATTATTTGATTTTTAGGGATTTTTTCAAGACATTTTTTTGAATTTTTTTTTGAATTATTTCAAGACATTTTTCAAATTTTTATGATTTTTTAAGGACATTATTTGATTTTTAGGGATTTTTTTCATGACATTATTTGATTTTTAGGGATTTTTTTTTAGGACATTATTTGATAAGAAAGCTCCAGCCCACATGTAGCAATAACTTCAGTAATTGATCGTGACAAGGGGCGTGCACCTAATGAAATTTTGAAAGACATATACAGCGACCAGGACCAAAACCTATGCACAAGGACTGGAAACTTGAGTATGCAAGACAATGATGTTGACCAGTCACAGGCCTGGAATAGAACATTGGGTCAGGGCAAGGATAATCGTGATAAACCTACGGGGGAACAATACAGCTAGGAGTCATGATAAATAATAGAGCAATAGTCTTTTACACATGGCCCCTGTTTGCTAGGTTTTCACCATGGTACTTGCCCAAGGTGCCTGTTTGCTAGGTTTTCACTAGAGGGAAAATTATTTTTCTTTACTTTTGTTCTTCTCAATTTTTCACTTTTATTATTTTTTTGTTTTTTTTGTATTTTTTTCATCTTTTTTTTTTTTTTTGTATTTTTTCAGGATCATATTTGAAGAACTGCTTATAGAAAACTATGTCCAGTACTTTTGAAGGTGCATGCTATTTACAGGATCGGATAGAGGTTCACCATCTAGGGTTGCAAGTTGATATGCCCTCGAGCCATAAGCTGTAGTAACTATGAAAGGTCCAACCCAATTAGGCTCAAACTTTCCTTAGATGATGTCAGTAGATTGTGCATTCTTCGGGTTCACCTTTAGGACCAAATCTCCCACTTCAAAGTGTCGCCCTTTGACCTTCTTATTATAAGGGCGACGGAGATGGTTTTGATATGCTTGCAAATGTGTCAAGGCTGTCTAACGTTTCTCATCTAACATCTCAAGCTGATGCAACCGAGAGACTCTATGCGTCTCATCATCAATCAAATGTTGCAGGGAAACATGCAAAGAGGGAATTTCCACTTCCAAGGTAAAATGGCTTCCGCACCATACACCAAGGAATAAGGTGTTGCGCCAGTAGGTGTGCAGATGGAAGTGCGATAAGCCCATAGTGCTAGATTCAACTGTACATGCCAATCTCAACCAGCGTCATTGACAACCTTTTTCAGGATCTTAATGATGGTTTTATTTGATGCTTCGACTTGACCATTACTTTGTGGATAGTAAGGACTGGAGAAATAGTGTTGGATGCAAAACTTTTCACAGAGTTCCTTGACATCTTTATTTTTGAATGGACGGCCATTATCTGTGACAATTGCAAGGGGAACCCCATATCTGCATATGATATAATTTAGTAGAAACTTTGAAATTTGAACACCAATGATATAGGTCATAGGGATAGCCTCGATCCATTTGGTAAAGTATTCAGTGGTTGTGATGATGAATTTGTGTTCGTTTGCAGATGTCGGGTGAATCTTGCCAATAAGATCCAATCCCCATTGAGAAAAGGGCCACAGAGATATGACAAAGTGAAGTTCTTGGGTTGGCGCATGAATATAATTTCCGTGTATTTGACATTTGTAGCATTTCTTGACAAAATCATGAGCATCCTTTTCCATAGTGGGCCAATAATATCCAGCACGAACCAACTTTTTAGCTAGACTCAGACCATTGAAATGGCCCCCACATATACCATCATGAACCTCGCGTAAAGCCGTTTGTGCCTCATTAGAATCCAAACACCTAAGGAGGGTATGGTCAAAGGAACGACAGTAAAGGGTGTCTGCGATGATGACATAGTTGGCAGTTTGTCGTATGAAGGCTCGGCATTGGTTAGGGGAAAGGTTAGGTGGTAAGGCTTGGGATTTCAAATACCGATAGATGTCATTATACCATGGGGAATTAGGACCAACAAGAACACACATCACATCTGTTGTTGAAATTTCAAAGGAAGGGACAAGCAACTGTTCAACCAAAAATTCACATCTGTCCATATTATGGGGCATATTTAACATGGAAGCAATAGTTGCCATAGCATTTGTTGACTTGTTTTGTATTCTTGGAACTTGACTGAAATGAATATCAGTAAATTTTGTCTTGAAGAAATCCACCATATGCTTGTAGGGAAGAAGCTTTTCATCCTTCGTTTGATAGTCATCTTTCACTTGATGAATGACTAACTGGGAATCTCCATAAACTTTCAAATGTGTAATGTTCTAGTGGATTGCTACTCAGAGTCCTGTGACCAAAGCTTCATATTCTGCAATATTATTGGTGCAATGGAAAGTTATTTTGTAGGATTTGGGAATAGCATCACCTTGAGGGGTGACAAATAATATACCTACTCTGGACCCGAATTTGTTATGAGATCCATCAAAATATAATTTCCATTCATTAGAAGATGTGACAGCAAAGACTAATTCATCTGGAAAATTCGTCAACATTGGATGATCATCATGAATAGGTGCCTCTGCAAGTTGATCCTCTATGATTTGTCCTTTTATTTCCTTTCTCTCAATGTACTCAATATCAAACTCACTGAGGATCATAACCCACTTTGCTAGGTGACTTCTCAAAGCTACCCTACTAAGCAAGTATTTCAAGGGATCAATTTTTGCAACTAGCAATGTCTGATGATTTAACATAGAGTGTCGAAGCTTCTATGTTGCAAATACCACTGCTAAACATGCCTGTTCAATAGTTGAATAATTCAGCTCATAGCCTACTAGTGTCTGACTGATATAATAAATAGCCCGTTCTTTGCCTTTCTCATCCTGTTGGGCTAAGAGAACTCCCAGTGCCATTTCAGTTGCAGAGATATACAATATGAATGGCTTCCCTTCTATAGGAGGCATTAGAATAGGTGGCGACAGCAGATAATCCTTGAGAGTTTGAAATGTTGATTGACATTGCTTGATTGATTGATTGAAGAAACTCATCCAATTTATAGACAAATTGGAGAGAGGACAAGATTAGCATGAAATTGATATTAGAGGCAATTGATTTAAAAAATGGCAAAATTGAGTTGAAGGAAGAAGGTTATGACACCTTCTATGTCATGAATTATGACATATCACCAATGCAAAGGTTAGAGGAGTGAAAGCCTATGACATCTTGCTATGCCAATTGTATGACGCATGAGAAATTCATGCTTCCACCGAAGCACAAAAATAGGGAGAGACTAGAGAGAAATTGATTAGGTGGAAATTGAATTTAGCAAATTAGAAAACGAGGTGGAAATTAGGAATTAGGAAAATTAGAAATAAGGTTAGAAATGATGAATTGGAAATTAGGTGATTAGAAATTGATGAAATTAGAAAATTAGGTGAATTAATTAATAACTTTTCATTCATTAATTAATTCACAAAAAGACAGGGAATTAATTAGCCAATTAAATAAATATTTAATTGTGACAAGGAGACTTAGGATAAATAAATAAATTATTTAACCTAGAGGGAAAATGACAAACAAGATTAAATGAATAAATCATAAAACCCTAGAAGATGAATTAGAAATGCAAGGATGATAATTAGATCTTGACAAAAGATAATTGATGTAGGTTCGATCATGATTCTGATTGGCAGAGGACCAATGTTGATAAATGATTGAGATTGATTGACAAAAATCAATGACAAATTGACCAAGATTGACAAGGAGATCAAATTGATAGGTGCCAATTGATGAGGAACAATGACTAATCCATCCAAATTGACATGATTGAAAAGGACAAGGATCGATGATGAATCAATCGCAAAAAGACAAGATTGACAAGTTGATAAGGATCGATGATGAATCAATCAGAAAATAACAAGATTGACAAGTTGATAATCGCAAATGATTACAAACAAGCTAAAGATGATTGAAAGATTGATAAGAGGACAAAACCCTAATTCTATCATCGATTAGGATTGACGATGTCCAAAATGATGATAAATGAGCACGCACATTGATACGATAGGATAAGATTGACCAAAATCATGACTGAAGATTGCTATCGACAAGACCTAATTCGAAAGTGATAAAAATGAGGAATGTCGAAGAAGGACTCGATGCTCGCAAATGATAAAGACCAAGTGTGCAATATAGAATAAATGTTAATGTGACGCAAGAACCCTAAAATAAGGCAATGCCCAAATGTTAAAGTATGACTCCACAAGCGTTGACCATTTTTAGATGTCTATAATTATCTTTGAAAAGGAAAAGAGGACATAACTATGAATGTAGTTTAAAGAAAATATTCACAACAAACATATGATTGCCACTTAGATTCCATCATCTTTTAAATGTATCACTATCAACTCTAGACTACGCGTGAGAAGAGAGTGATAAAAAACATTAAGTTTGCATAACGCCTATATATTTTAGAGATACCAAAGAAATATATAACGTTATATGACCATTGTCTTCATGAAACTAGGAAAGTAATTTACAAGCTTGTTATTTCAATATCACACGATAATTACATAACATCAAGAAAATGAACACTTAATAATCATGGAAGCACTCTCAATCTGCCTTGTATTAAAAAATGATGAAATTATACAATTCAAAATTTATAACTGTCCTAAACTCACAAAATCCAAAAATTCCTTCTACCATCTATCTTTCTAATATTTATAGCCTCTCAAAATAACCACCTCATAACCAACTTTGATTTTGAGTTAAAAACTAACTCATTTCTGTGCAAATTACAATGAATTAATAACTAGCATATTTATGCATGAAAAAAGTCAACCTATTAAGCTTGAATCTATGAGATACAAAATCACAACTTATACAATGAAACCAAAAATAAATAAAGTAAAACATGACCAAGGAGAGTATGCTATGATATAAACATGGTGATGATTTTTGATATCATGGAACAACATGCTAGTTGATCATTTGTTTATGTTGAATTAGTGTTTTAGCCTTGAACAACTTGTATGCTTTGAGTGCATCTACCATGAACTTGTACCTAGGAATGATCACATTATCCATTTTTAATTTGGTAGTTGCTTGGCCATCCTGAATGTTAACCAAATCCTGATAATATGAAGGCATGTCGCAAGCATCTAAGGCAACTGAAATGACACTAAGTCTCTTCATTCTATTTGCATCTAACACCTGTACATTTGCTAATTCAGTATTAATTCTATCATGAAACTTTCTTAAGAGAAGTTGACTATTCATTTGCTGAAATTTCTCTTTTACTAATACATCACCAATGATATATTGTATCTTCTATTATCTTCATCTTTGTTTTCCACAAGCTATCAAGAGTTTTCAATACTCATCCAAGCATTGCCTGATATTCTCCAATTTCCAACTTATACTCTTCCACCATTTACTAGATTGATTTTCTTCTTTATGAGAAAAGACCTTTTCAGCAATGAGTACATTCATATCTATTTTTTCTATCCTTTGGAATTCTTTCAAAGTATCCTTCCAAGACATTTCTTGTTATTTGGCGCTCTTCAACTTTGTTGCAATTTCCTATTCCTGTGCATCTAGCTTCATATGAACATCTTTGGCCTTCCCAATGAAGTCTAGTGTTTCCGACTTCATTTGATTAATCCATTCTTCTAACATCCTGCTCTATTTCTTGCATTTGTGTATATCTTCCATCACCTTCTTCTCAATAATTCCTCCAGTGTGCGCTAATGTCAAAGTTGAGGCTGACTCCAATTGTGTATCTAAAGAATCCACAATAGATTTGACATAGGATGAAAGAACTTGTATTTGTTGCTTTAGTTGATCCTTTTCTTCCTTATCTTTATTTTCTTTGTCAACCAGAATAGCTACTAAAATTTGAAAATTAT
This sequence comes from Cryptomeria japonica, assembly GCF_030272615.1. NCBI lineage: Eukaryota > Viridiplantae > Streptophyta > Pinopsida > Cupressales > Cupressaceae > Cryptomeria > Cryptomeria japonica. The sequence goes on from NC_081408.1 coordinate 188,950,945, forward strand.
GGACAACTCCCTCATGTGTTGTAGGACCTAAATCCCCCTCATCTTGCTAAAATCTAACTCATTAGCTTCATGTACATATTTTTCAACAATGGGTTAAGCTACTTCAACACATAAATTTCTTGATGATGGATTAATTCCCAATCTAGATGCAACCTTGGTTTTCTTGGGTTTGGCTATCCTGTGAAGTACATTTGCAACTGCATCAAAACTAGGAGCTATCAGCTGAACAATCCTCTTCTTATTCTGTAAACTCTATTGTAACCAGAATGATGAAGATGATAGCAATGATTCTTGATTGGTCACATATGTAGAGGTTAAAGATGTTAAATTATTTGGGAACAGAAGAGATTGAATTTCAGCATGAGCATCATTCATATCAGCTTCCTCATGAGTGGCAAAATCATCATGTTGGGGTGATGAAATAATGATAGATGGTGAGACAAAAGGAATTTGCTGACTTTCAACATTGGGAGGGTGTTGAGGTGAAATACTTTCTAACTCATCTTCAAGCTCATGGACAAGATTCACTACTTTTCTTTTTGTCCTTAATTTTTTTTCTTAATGATGGAGCTAACCTCGCATACCTTTGCAAGATCCTTCTATTTTTCTGGATCTTCTCCATCATCACCTCCTTTGGAAATATTTTGGTGTAGACTCATCAGTGGGTTTCATCTTTGCAGATTAGCTAGAATGAAAGAACATCCTTGTGTTTCACTTCTCTCTTTTAAGGAATTAACTTTATATGAAGGCTTAATTATTGTAGATTCAATCTTCTTACTTTTAACCCATTCAAGTGTCCTTCGAACCACATAAGCTGATCTTTCTTGAATACTTATTAACTCCGAAATTGACCAATTAATAGGTGGAAGTGGAAGAAGTTGAATCCTCTCAATGTAATAACCATCAATCAAATCAGATTCATCATCCTCAATGCCATTCATATTTATTTCAATTCTATAGTCAATTATTTGTTTAACAGAAAATCTCATTCAGTCCCTTGTCCACACTTCAAAATCATCTTCACAATCTTGCCAAAAATCTTCTATATCAAGAAAGTGTTCAAATCCGGCACCAAGTTCTAACTCTCCTGTAGCATATCCTTTGCTATCAAAGGGAAACCTCATTTCGTAAGGATACAGGTGAATCTTGCTATAGACCTCTTGATACTTTGAGCATCTAAATAGCTCTCACAACTATAATAACCAAGTCCAATGGGAATATAGATAATTATTTTTCTTTTATTCCGACAAATTTTGTTGACTTGTGTAATCTGTCGGCATACTTCAATGAGGATCAACTTATCTTCAACAAACCTCAGCAACATGAGAGGGAAACCATCATAACATCCTATCCAAATGTATGTGAACTTCAAAAATTGTATAAAGTAACTACGATATTTTTGAATCAATGCTGCTACTTCTAAGGATATTCTGAGTCCGATATTGCCCTATAGTTCTCTTACTCTCAACATAGTGAAAGCATCATTAACCCGCCTGAAGTGATGATAACTTTCCTCCAATTGCAGTTGTGGATGATAATTGTAAATTTGAGTTGCATCATCATAAATGCCTTCAACATTCAAACCTAGTCATTTCTTCATCCTAGCAATGGCATAAAAGAGGTATGATGTCATATAGAAGTTATAATTATTGTTCAGTTTGAGTAGCTGATCAAAAAGATTATTGTTAATAATCTCAGCCCAGTTAATAAATTGTGTGATGCTAAAAATGTGGTAAATAAGAAAGGCATACACATATAATGAGAAAATAAAACATAATGGAAAGCTTAATTGAAAACTAAATTAAAGATGCAAACCATAAGGCTTCCTTGAAATATTCCATTTCCCTCTATTCTTGAGGACCTTGAAGATGTTGGATTGATTGGCTCTCAGTGGAGCAATGACCTCCAAAGTGGCAACTCAAGAGTTGAGTAGCTACTTGATCATGATTGATTATGCAAATAATATGAAATGCATGATCTAAGAAACTAGATTAACATGCTATGATTAATCCAAAAGTCTAATTACTAGATAATTGAAATGCAAATTGCCTATAATAATGATGCTAAAAATATGAATGCAAGGGATCCTTATTGCTTCGAAATGGGGGATATTTATAGGAATTCCAAGGCCAAAGCTGAGGTGGCTGGAATCAACTATCCAGATCTGATTTGAAGATATCAAGGGCCAAGATTGAGGAAGTTGGAGAAGAGGTTGGAGGAAGGGACACTTGTCATCTCTATGGTGACAAGTGTTAAGGAGCCTTTCTCATGAGAGGGAAAGTGTCCAAGGGAGGATACATGTGGCAAAAGTGCCATGTGTCTCAAGGGGAGAATATCCACACCATAGGAGGTTAGGATAAGGAGGTTAGGACGTGCAAGATAGGATGGGGTTAGTTAAACCCACAGTTAGGTGAAATGGGTTAGGTTAGGGGGATGGTTAGGTTAGGTGGTTAGAAGTTAGGAGGCATGTGGGGAATTTTTATTTAAAAATTCAAATAATAGGAAAAGGCTAATTAACTTTCAACAAATCATAAACTGATTTTTTTAATTAATTAGGGGATTAGAAGAAATGAATTTAATGGGGGGGATTAATCAATTTAGATTAATTAATCAAAGGGGACTATTAAAATGAGCCTATAAAATAAATCCTTAGATTTATTAATAAGTAGATGAATGGGAGAATTTAATCAAATTGATAAGGAAATCAATTGAATTGGAAGGGCGATTAATTAAATAATTGCTTATTTAGTTAACTATCTTCAGACCATTTTTAGGTGTATACATTTTGACCCTCTTTGAAGCAAGGTGTGATGATGCGTTGGTTCAAAGTATAATCTCATTTTTTATGATGGTGATGTGATATTGGCTCGATAGGATGCCCCAGACATTGATTGATAAATTGTGGTATGATGATGCCCCCTTAGGAGATCAATTGAGATAATTGACCTTTGGAGTGGTTGGATCATTACAAATTTGATTTCTCGATAAGAAATGATTTGATTCCCATAACGTTGATTGATGAAAGTGTGAGTTCTTTGATCACTATGGCGTGGTTCTAGATGTGATGATTGATAAAGCTTTATTGAATTGATAGGATTGATTAGATTGATGATATTGAGATCAAGTCTAGTTTCAGGAATGGCACCTCATGTATAAGACAAAGATGATCAAAATGTTTGGTTTCAAGAACGATATATCCTATATAATACTTGATCAAAACGTCTAGTTCCAGAAAGAATTCATCCTATATAAGACATGATAGAATGGATCAAATGACATCGATTGATAGAATTGATAAGATTGATTGGATAAAGAACTGATTGTTTGGTGATATCATGTTGCAGGAAGATTCATATATGCTGATGTGGGTTCATATTTGAGGGGGTAGCATAAGATTTTCATTGGGTTGACAATATTTGGAGAGATAAGTCATGGTTTTGACTGTGTATACACCTGTGATGATACATTGATGATTCCTGCAATAGATTTGGCCTTGGATAAGATGAGCTTTTGTGATCCTATGCAAGAATGAAATGCAAGATAAATGCAATTGCAAATGTGAATGAAATGCAATGCGGTGATCAGACCAGTCATGTGGTCATTGCTTTGTTTCATCATTGAGTCATTAAAATATGGGAAGTGAGTGCAAACATCAATGGTATAATTGAACCATGATGACCTGGGCACTACTTTCATGGGTTTTGATATTTCAAGTTAGCACAAGCATCGAGGTATAATTGAACCAAGATGACCTAAGTGTTGCTTGCGTAAAATAGGCAGTATTAACCATTTCTATATTCAAGTCCGAAATGTCTTCTATGATACTCCAATGATCATGTCCTGAGACAACTTTGCACATATGAATGATTAACTTACATACAACAAACAAGAAAAATATCATGTTCCTTCCGTGTTCCCCTAGTCAAAGACATCCTAGAGTCACTCAGAAATCATGATAGAAAAAAATCAAGATAAAATAGTTGAACCATTATTGTCAAAGTGTTAAATTAATTAGTCAAAAGATATCATCCATTGATATGTGTCTATCATGTTTAGACTGATATGTGATAGCTGATGGTTGACAATTTGAACTTGTGTTCAATGTTGGATGTGTCTCATGTTTTCACTTGGAAAGTGTTGCCTAACTATTGTTTTGCCTATTTGATTAAGCTCAAAATGATGAAAATTTTTGCCCCCAGCGAGGTTTAGGATTTTGCCCCCAGTCTAGAAACAACTTTATTATGATATATAAAATGATCCAAAACATGATGAGAAATCACCTGGGATGCCTGCGTATGTACAAAGGCTTTATTATGGATATGAACAATGCTAATGGAAATGAATGCAAGCAGAAGGATGCATGAACCAATAGATGGAAGAGCTAGCTGACAGATAGCGCATGTTTGCCAGGTTTTCACCATCTGTTTTTATTGCACTTTTTCTCATATTTGATTTTTTTTTTTTTTTTCAAATACAAAAGGATGGGTGAGATTGAAAATTTATTTGGGAGAAATAGTAATGTTGGCATCATCCTTAATGAGCTTTCCACTAAGGAACTCATTGGCAGCAACAACAGGCCAGATAAACCCTTGGCCAATGATGCAGGCATAAAGAGGAACATCAAGGATGATCTCCTTCTAGGTGGGTTTCTTCTCAGCACAAACAACAATGAGGTAGGAGCGCCCAACCCACCCAATCCATCTAGCAATATACAAAAAGAGGAGGCTAGGAGTGATGAATTCTACCCAATGGGCCTTGTCACCATCGACAATCAGGTGGGGCAGGTCATCAGTTCCACAGAGCAGCCCCTCTTTCCCTTAATTGTTGAATCAACACTTTGTCTTCTCAATACTGGCCTTGATTGCTAGGGCAGGAGCACTCTTAGGGGAATAAGCCTTGAGGTTGTTCTACAACTTCTTTAGGGCATGCTTTTCCCTCTTCTCGAAGGCCTTGGATTCCTTGCAGGGAGTCATCCCTGCAATGACTGCCTACGCTATCCCCACCGTCGCTTCGCTCATCATCACCACCGCCAGAGCTAGGGTTGTCAACATCTTCTTTCCAAATGCAATCATGCCCTTGTTCGATTCTGATCCCTCACTCATTGAGTACATCACTGCTCGCCTTTCCACCTGGCATGGCGTTCTGCAACCCAGTGATTTTCCTACTAAGGGATTCATTAGCCCTATTGGAACTGAAACTTTTGCCATTTTCTTTGTTCTTGTTAGGTCTTTTGGCACATGGGTTAATAGTCTAATACTTTTGGCGCAAAATCAATTCTTGTAAGGGAGAGGTCTTAAATGGATAAGCATGCAATCTTTACCACCATGGTAAATAAGACATACACATATTATGAGACAATAAAACATAATGGAAAGCTTAATTGAAAACTAAATTAAAGATGCAAACCATAAGCCTTCCTTGAAATGTCCCATTTTCCTCAATTCTTGACAAACTTGAAGGTGTTGTATGGATTGGCTCTCAATGGAGCAATGACCACCAAAGTGGCAACTCAAGAGTTGATTAGCTACTTGATCATGATTGATTATGCAAATGATATGAAGTGCATGATCTAAGAAACTAGATTAACATGCTATGATTAATCCAAAAGTCTAATTACTAGATAATTGAAATGCAATTTTCCTATAATAATGATGCTAAAACTATGAATGCAAGGGATCCTTATTGCTCCGAAATGGGGGATATTTATAAGAATTCCAAGGCTAAAGTTGAGGTGACAGGAATCAATAAAACATATCTGATTTGAATATATCAAGGGCTAAGATTGAGGAAGTTGGAGAAGAGGTTGGAGGAAGGGACACTTGTCATCTCTGTGGTGACAAGTGTCAAGGAGCCTTTCTCATGAGAGGGAAAGTGTCCAAGGGAGGAGACATATGGAAAAGGTGTCATGTGTCTCAAGAGGAGAATATCCACACCATAGGAGGTTAGGATAAGGAAGTTAGGATGTGCAAGATAGGATAAGGTTAGTTAAACCCAAGGTTAGGTGAAATGGGTTAAGTTAGGGGGATTGTTAAGTTAGGTGGTTAAAAGTTAGGAGGCATGTGGGGAGTTTGAATTTAAAAATCAAATAATAGGAAAAGGTTAATTAACTTTCAACAAATCATAAATTGATTTGTTTTAATTAATTAGGGGATTAAAAAAATGAATTTAATGGGGGGGATTAATCAATTTAGATTAATTAATCAAAGGGAACTATTGAAATGAACCTATTAAATAAATCCTTAGATTTATTAATAAGTAGATGAATGGGAGAATTTAATCAAATTGCTAATGAATTCAATTAAATTGGAAAGGGGGATTAATTAAATAATTACTTATTTAATTAACTATCTTCAGACCATTTTTAGGTGTATACAAATTGTATGCCCTCACAGATGATATTAATGAACAAGAACATCCACCCTTCCAATTCATTCGAGTCCTCATTTCCCTTGACCCAGTTCAAGAAAATAACCATATTAGTGATATCTTCCATCAACAGAGACCTGTGAATTATTTTAGGAAGTTGTGTTTTTCCTTTCCTTGGTTTTGCTAACCACTTTTGGGCTATATTATTCAAACATTGGGTTTCATTATTGATAAAGTAATTATTTCCATATTCCTTGTCTACCTCAGTGGATTGGTCTCTGAAAGGCAATCTGAAAATTATGGCAATAGAGACTAGGTCAAGTTTAGCAACCACATTACCTTATGTTGTCCTAATCTCTTTTATATCCAGATTAAATGTTTTCATGCATTCCAAAACTATTTCTGGACATTGCACTGATGTGGGATATCCTGTTGCATGAGCTAATCCACTATCTAATAACCTCTGGGTTGTCAGAGTCTTATCTTTCCTTTCCATTGATTTCCAAAAATCTGAAAGACTCACATTTCCCAACTTGGTATCTCCAATATCTGAAAGTGTACATTTGAGAATGGGAGCATAATTAGGGCTATGAAACTTGTATTTCATTTTGAAAAATAAAAATAATACTCACTCAACTCTATTTTAATGAATGTTCGCAACTTTGTCAAAATAGTTTACATACTTTGTCTTTGCATTGTCAACATATTTACATGCCTTGTTTTATCCTCCGATATTTTGTATGCATGAGGCAATTGCTCTTGCTTGAAATTTTGTAAAGTTTTTATAAGTAT